>NW_010230319.1:0-13885 GCF_000690775.1 Eurypyga helias | reverse complement strand
TCTGTAGTTGTCCAGCAGCGGCACTTAGCATTGATTTAATTTATTATCGAGCCAATTTACAAAGAAGGCCACACAGCAGGGCAGTCAGAGCCGTGACTCAAACAATCTAATCTATTCCCCAAGTCCCAGGTGCTCTCAAGAGCCTCTGACAAATTTAGCACCTGTTAATTGTGGCTTTGTGTCCAAACAGCTCAGAAGATCTAAAATACAAGAAGCTAACCCATCAAATAACAAGAACCTCGAACCCTGATAATTTGAATTTAAGACATCTTCAAGTACAAAATAAAAGCATATTTTGCAGAGTCAGAATGGGAGACTTCTGGGTGTCACTTACCTTTATTAAGTTTTGGAACTTCTTATTGCTTTGGAGCAGGTCTTTATAGTGACTAACAGCCTCATTGTGTCCACAGCAGAACACACCGTATTTTTCTTTCATTCTCTCCCCATTTTCACCTGAAAACTAATTGGAAATAGAAGAGTGAAAGACATGAATCATTAAGAGGAAACCTACCTCCACTGCAGGTTTAACATGGTTTTTATGATAACTGATTTCTGAGACGTTTCTTCAATATTTCAATTTATTCCGCACCAGAAATGAGAGATTTATGCAATGTAACACCTGAGAGCTTGGAATACCACAAGATAACCATGTATTACATGATGGTTGTCACTGAGAATTTTTAAAAGGATTTCTGGGCCTCTGCACTTAAAAAGACTGAGGACTGGAAAAGGTGAAGGACAAAATATCATCATGATACATGAAGGAAACTGTGCAACCACTCCACTCCAGAATGGGTGCTAAAGCTGAAATGCATCCCAAGGATCTTCACTGCATTTTTAAAAGGTCAGAACCAAGAAGCTCGGCATTAAATGCAGGAGAGCCGTATTTGGGATGGACACTAGGAATATGTTACTTTACTTTTGGAAGAGATACCCAAGAGAAGCAAAGTATGTGCAGCCCCGTAGCCCACAGCACGCGTATGCAGGTGCCCAAAGAGCATTTAGTGAAGGTTACTTGTGACCAGGTATGATCCTGGGAGTCACACTCGCACATTACACCCAGAAGATAATCTCAAACCCAGTATTAAATCAATCTTTACATAACTTCAACCTTACAGTTAGTTTTTTAGAAATGTTAATAGCATCAACAACACTGGTAGAATTTAATTCACACCTGTTTTACCAAGAGGTCTCCAATGTTCTGGATTATATAATTTCGGTCACTGCCTTCCTCCAAGGATTCCTTTCGTCGCTCCTTTAACTGGAGTAGAAATTGCCCATGTATCTCCAGCAGCTCGTCCACACAGGGGAAGAGCTTGTTGATGACTGCATTTGGGAACTGCAGTTCCTCCCTCATGGCTTTGGAGTACACCTTCAGCATTATTTTCAGTGTCCTAACATGGTGCATTTCAGTCTGCATTAGCTCTGGGCAAGGGAAATTACAAAATCAAGTGTCATTTATATGCTGTGCAGGGACTAGTGAGCTATAAAAGAGCAGGGTCCAAAAGCCACCATCTTTTGCATCACCTTCTTCACCACAATCTTTGTATCTGTGATGTCAAGCTCCTAAATGTGCCCTGTTAATCTCCCAACCAAACAGTGACTGCCCCTCCTTATTTAACGACATGTCCCAGTCATAGTTGAGCTGTTCCTTAATTGTATAGCTGGGCTTTGCTGCTTACACAGGCATGCTGAAATCTATGGGTTGCCTTAAAATCGTCAACAGGAGGACTTGTGCGTGCTAAGACAGGTAGCAGACCTGAAAACATTCACTCAATTTTAGTTTTCAAGCACAAGTCAAAATGAGAGCCAATAAAAATGATTTCTGCTTTGTTTCTAAAGAGTGGCACTATGAAACAGAAAAAGGTATCATAACAACAAAAACTCTTACCATAAATGACATCTTGCCTTTTTATAACATCTTTCTTTTGCCTTTTTGCATAAGGCTGTTCCACTGCAACACTCCAAGACTCTGCTTCAAACTCGTGAGCATCTGTTTCTATTTCACTCCGGAGGGATACAGAATATGCGTCTAGACCAAAAGCACATTCAATTTCAATTATTATTAAATGGTTTCCCACCATATCCCTTATTGCCATCATTAATAACAACAAGAGGAAAAACATCTCAATGCTGCTTTAAGACTGTGTAAGAAATCGCATAAAAATCCTGAAAAGCACAGAAATTCCATACCTTCCAGAAAAATGGAGTCTGCTGTTGAAGATGCAAGCGAGACAACATCATCTGAAGTCTGCTTGAATTTTATAAAGCCTGAATCCCCTTCATCCATGTCTCCTGAAATTAGTCTAAATGGCCAAAGAAATTAGACCAAGGGACCAAAACAGAACATTAACAATTGTTTTGTACGTTGCTTGACACACAAAAAAATTCCAACTACTTTAACAAGCCTCTTTCCTATAGTGCAATTAACTTAAGATAGACGTAGAAAAGCTGTCATTGCACTCCAACTTTAAAAAGTCAAATCAATTTAGCAACTCCATTACTGAAATATTACAGTTTTAATTAGAGCAGCATGAGCAAGTATGCAACTTCTGGTACGACATTTGAAAAAGACATCACCTGGTGACAAGCCACAGCCGGTTCAGAGTACAAAGGGCACTTTCACCGAGGAGGGAGCATAACCGTGGCACATAAAAAGTAAACAACTACTTAAAACAGCAGCTAGCTTTCAGTTTGAGTGCTATTTTAATCGAGGTATCCTGCAATTTAAAACACTGCTGTCTCCTACACTGGTCTGAACCAGCACAACCTAGAATAACTGAACTCCGAAGAGATCACTGATTTTCAACAAGTCTGAAGACAAATATAGCCATGAAGACCGTAATCTAGACAGAGACACTCAAATACTGCCCTGTTTCATACAATATCTTCCACAGCACAGTACAGAGGGACTAGAGACTAGGTGATTCAAACAACAACAACAAAGCTTACTGTTCAGGGAAAGGAATCTCAGCATTAAAAGCTCAATAAATCTCTTTTGAGCTTGAAAGCCAACGCGAATTCTTGCTGTAGTTTCATAACTGGTTTTCTTTTCACGCTGGGAGGGTGGAGAGGGAGGCAGCAGAAGCTAGTGAATTAGAAGAGAAGCAGTTTACTTACCCAAATTTGACAGCTCCAGCAGTATTCAATGAAGACTGAGAATTTCCTCTTTGGGCGATAGTCATACCGAGGTTCCGTGACAGTACTGGGGTGCCATCCGGTCCCAGGAGAAGACTTCGGGGCTGCTCCTTCAAAGAAGCGGCTAGAGAAGCAAAAATTGAATTGGTACTCAGAAAATGAGGCGTACACTGCAGCTCGCCTGCTCTCAAACCTCTCTCTGAATGCGGACGGAGAACAGACAGGATCTTGGATGTCAAGAGCTCATTGTCCAAAAAAACATTCTCATTCCATTTTCTTGAAAAGGAACCACAAAAAGACAGCTCGGGGTGAGCTGGAAGCGGATTGCTTCTGCCGCTGCTTTTTGAATTTGTATTCCCCATGCTCGCTACTGGCTGCCCTCAGAGCTGGCAGAGTAAAGTGGCCCCAGAGATGCACTGTTTTTATACTACCTGTGATCCTTCTAGAAATGTAAAGCTGCCACTTAACTTACTGTATTGGCTAAATCAGCAGGTCTGAAGTGCAGGAAATTGGTCCCTACTGTGCCCATTTAGTGTGGAAATTGCAAAGTATCTTCTCCTTTAGTAAAACACCAGAACCTACACACAATTATTCACACCCTCCCGTATAAGGGCACAGAACATTTCACGGCCAACGAGAAAAATCTGAGATCACAGAAAACCCACAAGTTCTCTGCAATGCTTATTGCTACAGAGCATGCACACACGCTGAACCTGAGAGATACCAGAGCTAAATTTAATTTTAATACTGCAACTTTTTAATGCTTTTTAAATCCAGAGAGACTGGGAACTGGAGAGATATTTAAAACTTTAATCACTATTACACAATACATGGAAACCTGTAATAGACTTATAAAAAATGGATACCATTATTTAGCACTAATGTGTGTAATGAATGATAAGGAACAGGAGACGAAATACATCCTTTTTAAAAAAAGGAACTTCAGGGAAGTCAAAGATGAAGAATCAGCCGATCTCTATAACTCATCACTGACAAGGGCTGCAGGTGCTCTTTTTTCAAAGTGCTTTTAAGGACATGGGAGCGGAAGAGATCTCATGGATCCCTGAACCCAGGACTCTGCCACTGCCAGGAAGCTTTGCCTTACACCCAGACCCAACTCCCCTTCCAGTACTGTGCTTGGGAGGCTGCTTCAGGACCGTGCCGGTGCAGCAGTTCAAGAGGGTCTCCAGTTCCCAGCCAAGTTGATTTATCGCCAATTTACAACTTTTCTTGTAAAACCCACGGTGACCATCCATCCCTGAAAGTTCTCCTTTCTTAGCCCGCACTCCTCAGCGTACCTCCTAACAACCACCTCTCCCTCTCTTTCTGCCTTGCTCAACCAAACACAGCTAAATCCAGGTACTAATGTTTCGTCTCCTAAAACACGTTTTTCCACATTTCTTGATATCCCGTAATTTACATCTGCTTGCCTCTCATTTCACCTTCCTTGAAACACTTGACTAGAATCGTATTAGGGCTGCAGGGGAGGTTCCATTAGTGACATTTAACAGAAATTATATCACCGTATCTTTTCCTACTGGAAATACCCTTCCCCAATATCTGTTTGGGTCTGAAATCTCTTGGCTACACATACAGCCCATTCTCAGTCTACAACAAACCAGGTAAACTGAGTCCTCCTTCGTCAGCTCCAAGTGATGAGCTCCAAGCCCACTGTCCTGAAAGAGGAGACTCAATAGATATTAGCAAGATTTGTAATGATGGATTTCTTAAACAAAGGCTTAATAATAAATGCCATTTGGGGAAGTATCGACATCATCAGCCATCGAGTTCTCTTTCTGTGCTCCACAAGCCAAGAACACACAGTTCTGTTTCACAATGGTGGGCCAAATCTAAGTATTTCCAGAGGCAAAACATGGGGAGAAGGCTGGGGGGACACAACCAACACAGCTTGTCCCTTTCTTAAAATGTATTTCTCTTACGTTGATACACCACCTTTGGCTTCTGTTGCTGGGCATTGCAGCCTGCAGTGTTATACTGTGGGTAAAGACTTACAATGCCCATGCTATCAGCTGTTCCTTTAACTTCTGACTATGGAAAATAAAAGTCCTAGCTGCCTAGCAGTCTGCACCAGCAAAACGCCATTTCTGAGTTCAATTAGCACTGTCTGCACACTGCTGAGAGCCCGGATCGATCGCTGTTAACCTCTCGCACCAGACCAGACTGTATACCACAGAGCTGTTTCACCGACAAGCCCTACAGCCAGCTTTTCCCATTTTCATTATTCCTTATTGTTTCCTATTTTAGCCTCTGCACTCTCCTCTAAATGCACAAAACCGTTCTTGGTAACACAAACAGCCACTTATCTTCTGATCACAATTATTCCCTTTGCGCTACCTCTTGGCAAGAGTCGTTTCCCAAAGAAGCACAGCTTGCAGTGCCAGTCAAACGGTACCTACCAAACCCATATAAAACACACACAGTAACGCTCAGACGTTCACGCCAACCGTGTTTCTTACAGCCCTTGAAGCAACCAAACGGACCAACTGCAAGGCAGCAAACAATTCTGCTCTAGTCACGGTCAATCACTTGAGAGCCAAGAAGCCTGTTCTGTTAATGCAGACCTCTTAGCATCTGCCAATTAAAAAGCCATTTAAATCCTAACCCCTGTGGCTGCAATGGTCTTTTCCAGTAGCAAAAAGGTATTTGAAAGCCTGTGCTGCGATAGAGCTGTTCTTCCTTCTTGGTTTTTTTTCTCCCTCAGGTCCTTTTTCTCACTTTGTTTCAACAAAGATTTATGCTCAGACCATTAGTGCTAGCTTGTCTTAGAGATTTCTAGCAACCACTAGCTGCAGGCAAGTTTTAAATAGACAATTATGAAAATCTGATGTAAAACAAAGTTCACAGTTCTAGTCTTTTCAGAGGCCAGAGAATAGACAATCAATGAAAAACTAGCTTATTGATCCCTTTTCACCATGATATTTTGAGGTTACACAGCAAGAAGGTATAAGGAAAAATAAAAAGATAAAAAGATAAAAACACACAGGAGATTGCTAGGAGCCTCTAAGCCATTCCCAATAGAAAAAAAAATGAAGCCGTCTTATTAAAAGAGACCTCTTCTATACTTCAATAACACACTGTGTACGGCCTTTAAAACATATTAAAGAAAAAAATACAATCGAACAGATAAGCCTTGAGCACAGAAATCATTCTTTAGTACGAACCTGGGGAAATGCACTGGGGCGAACTTTGTGGAGATCCAGAAGGTCTGTGCTGCAAATCTTTCGGCTATAGGAAAAAAAAATACAGTGCTCTTACACATACAGACCAAAGTTTCAGTCCAAACTGAACCCTGTTTTTCCTATCATACAGCATTAACTAAGAGAAGCTGTACACTGAAAGCATAAAAGATTTGACACAGTGGTGATTTTGATATTTCCATGTTCCAAAAGGATGGTATATAGACGTTAACACTTTGCATAAAAATCCCATCAAGTAGAAAACTGACTGAAGTAGAACCAAAAATGAAGCTACAGCTGTGATAAAGCTATGATCATAAATAATTTACCAAATGAAAACAAACCCAGTCTTCACCTACGCTTTGCTGCATCTACAAAGCAATACTAACTAAACTAACACAGCCAGTTTCACCTAAAATTACGACTGCCCTCGTTCAAAATTGTGTCTTTGGTGATGTGTACAACTTTCTTGTCCTTACAGCACTCGGATATTACAATTCATTGTGATACAATTTATCGAAGATGCAAAGAAAAAAGTAACACTGTCTGTAACAAATGACTTTTTGGGAGTCTTGCTTCATCTCCACAGCACCTTGTGCTACCGCTCCCTCTTTGCTCTCTTCAGGAGTGGTTTGTTATGGCTGATTCAACCATGAAAGTCTGGGAGATGGTAAAGAGTGGAAATGAAACCATCAGAGAGAGTGAATTTTTAGGTTTAAAAGGAAAATGCACAGTGCCTCAAGAAGTTTAAAAGTATATATCAAAACCCCCAAAAGAACATTTCTGCCCTCAGAAGAGTTCCATTCTAAATCACCAGTGGCTGAAAGCACTTCCTCTAACCTCTAATAGCCCAGGTTTGAGCTGTTCTGCTCTCTCTTACCCCCTCACAGTACTCCCTAATCTGCTATCAGTCTCGGAAATCATCAACACTTGCAGGTTAAAACAAACTCAAACTCCCTCAAGCATAATTACTTGTAAGGAGGAGGAAATGATTTTCAAAACCAAGACCAGAACAAAAACCCCCGACAGATAGACAGCTATCTGCAACCAACCTGTGACCTTACAGGCAAGCACAGGTACCACGGCGACACAGATAAAAAACCAAACAGCTTAGCAAGATAGCAAGTTCACCACAGTTCAAGAACAAAATCACTTAATTCTGCATTGCTCAGGTCATAAATAATACGCAACTGTTGTAACCAAGTTCTCCTCCACCCCTCACAATCTTCCATCAGCCTTGAGATGGCACAACCTACTAAACTAGTGGCATAACGTTCAGAGGTACCACATAATTCAGTTGTGTGCCCCAAAAAAGGGATGGGTTTGAGCATTCTTACAAGAGTTCGTCACAGTTCTGACAGATCCAAGCAAGGGTAGGTAGTTTTCAGCACAGCAATAGAAGGTTTCACTTCATTTTCCCCACATACACTGTCATAAATGACTGTAATGACATGTTAGTAGCTATTTGATGTCTTGAAGATGTAGGGCAAGAGCCTGTAGTGGTGCTAATTAAAACACTCGAGCTAAATTAAACTTACTCTGCCAAGCACTGTTATTATAAAAGAACAAATTTTAAAGCCCACCTTGGGTCTGGAGCTGCTGCATTCAGCCAATAAGCTCTTGCAGTTCTTGTGGACGTTCACTGCACAATCTGAACACACACAGGAAAAAAAAAAGTCTTAAATTATTCTTGTCATTCCCACCTCAGGAAAGGAAGAGTGACACGTAAAAGATCTTTATTCTGGATGAGATGCAGAGTAAGCTCGGGTGAGCGTGTACACGTACACACATGTACTGGCCTGTACTGACAGCCTGACCTCCATCCCACCAGAGCACCCCTTTCCTCTTATCTCTACAGGTTATTTCCATGTCTCTCAATTCAAAATTGATACCATTGAAGGCAGCACCAACTTCTTTGGCTCCAGAAGCCTGACCTCCATCCCACCAGAGCATCCCTTTCCTCTTATCTCCACAGGTTATTTCCATGTCCCTCAGTTCAAAATTGATACCACTGAAGGGAGCAACAACTTGGAGCCAAAGATCCTATAAAACAAGACCCTTTGTCAAAGGCAGAAGCAGGACACCAGCAACTCAGACAATAAAGGAAACCAGAGTTTGTTCCTTCCCGTATATTGCTGGCATGTCTGTTAAATGAGGAATAGAACAAAACTGGGAAGGTGAACACTGTATTTGCTAGAGAAAATCCTGTTTATGTTTGAAGCACAGAGAAAAAAAACTATTTAAGGTCTCTTCATCCAAACAGAACTATCGCCCACGCCTGGCGCCAAGACTGGTGAGCTGCTTGAGGGCTCTTGGCTAACGCAGAGAAATACTCACTTACAAGTGTTTTCCATAAATACAGTAGAAGTCTGAGAATGGGAGGGAAATGCTTACTTAACCTTTAACACAAATAAATTAATAAAGATCGCAAATACATTAATAAAGCTATAAAAACAAGACTGAGAGTGCACAGACCCCAAAGGCGCTTACACTTTATGCAACTTCCCCAAGTGTGGGAAAAGAGAGCAGGATACGGCACTCTGTGCTTGCCACACCAACCTTCCACAAAAACAATCACCTCCCATAACTTCTCTCTTCTTTGTGGTATTTCTACCAATACCATACCCCACACAACAAAACCAAAGGCACTGCAGCTCATTTCGGAGGAACGTGCCCCTGCAAATGTGTGATCAAACTGTACCAGCATTATAAGAATAACAAATATATTGGCTATTTCGGCGTTGACAAGGCCTCCACCTACCACCAGAAAATGGAAAGCCTGTTAAAATAAAAGACATGCCACAACAACAACTGGTTGACAATGAAAACCCCTTTCCTCTCGAGACAAAGGAGCCAACTGTAGGATAAAAATCACCATACAAAAGGAAATAGAAACAAATGCTCCATGAGGTCAAGCTGGGTTGGATCTGAGTCCAGCTTAGAGACAGGCTCCTTTCCGGGCAGAACAGGCACCCGGATGGAGGGGAATGTTCATACCACCACCGCCCTCCCACACGGCCCCGCATCGCTGCCTCCTCTCTGGAAATGCACCTCATTCACCTAGAAGCATGTACTACAGTAATCTATAAACATCTGAACAAACTTTAACCAGACATTGCATGTTCCCTGACATTTACATCTCTGCAGCGATTGCATTCGATAATCCTTTCCCTATCAGTGATTAGCAAGGACCAATTCTACTTCAAAAGCTTGGGTGCCTCGTTAAGGTAACTGTAAAAGGGCTATCAACTTAAATATGTATTTCAACTTCAAAACCATGCGCTTGTTCCGATAAAGACAGCAGTTTGTATCACCCTCCATAGGTCTTTTTCACTTAATCAGCTGACACATTTAATAGCGCTGTGTATTAGCTTCGGTGCTGCAAGAAGGTTCTTTACACAACAGGAGGGAACATGCTAGAAAAGAGGAAAATGCTCCAGAAAAACCTCAGGACACTGCAGTTGAACCCAAGGACTCGACTCTCTGAGTGTCTCTTTGAAATGCAATTAACTTAATGATTTCCAAGTGGCATTATTTTTGCCCACATAAGAATTTTGAAACCTGACAGAGGAATCGGACTGTTTTATAAGCATCTTGTAAAATACAGTTAAGGATGGGAACAGGCATTTGAATACCAGCAAATTTAACCTCCTTTTTCTGCATTTAAGATCTCTTTGCATTCTTTATTCTTCCGGACAGCCTCTCTGAACAGGGTTTTAGAGGACCGGAGGGGTGGAGAAAACCAGCAAAGAATGAGGGACAGAGACAGCGAAGAAGTGACAGGAACCTGCACACACTGTGACTGGAACTGAAGAGCAGAGATGCACACAAAGGCTTGTTCTAGGTGTATGGAAATACTAGATATCGAACCTTAGAAAAGACAGACGGCCATCGAAGGAAAAGGAGCATTGGTGAACTCAAAACTGACAGAGAAAAATATTTGTGTATGTACTATCAGTGGCTGGTAGCATTTGGTTTTATGCAGATCAGGAATTTGGGAAGGTGCAAAAACTATGCTGGCAAGCTCTTCTCAAACTGGAGAGGCACTGAAGGTATTCCTGAGAAAGACAGAACTAAAAACTCAGAGGACTGGTACTCGGGCTCTTCCTTTCCTCTTCCCCGTCTCCTCCCTCAATCGCTTGCTGGAACTGCAGGAAGATTAAATCGGCAGGGAAAAACAGATCCTCCGAAGGATTTCGACACAGACTACACAGGTGGGCTGTAGCTCTGGCTCGTGCTGAGAACACCAGTTAAACCACATACACACCTAGAAGGTCCAAGGATTTGGGTTACCTTTGACCGGACAGGGGCAGGACCACCACGACGAGAGCTAAAGGTGCCACAGCCATCGACACCACTCATAGCATGGCAACTAAGCCAACCCACCACGGTTGTTTCTGGGCTTAAATAACAGCTGGGGAATTAAGACTGAGAATTTTGGAAGCATCACATTATCCCGCAGGGACTGCCACTGCCTCTGAAGCATTTTACACGGGCCAGTGCCAGCGATGACCATTGACAGACTAACTGAAGCAGGGGCCTCATCCAACAAAGAAATATGTAAGACCAAGAGGCTCGTAAACGTCATAAAAAAATCCTGTTCACAACTGAGGGTAATGAAATTAATACCTGGTATAATAAAAAAACCTTCCCTTACTAATGAGATGCTTTCCCAAAGGCTCACAGAAACCAATTTACAACTTAAGAGCATTTTATTGGCCAAGGAGTTATAATGCCCAAAAGCACACCTCTGGCTCACAGAATGCAAGAGGGCAATGAACCCAGCTGAAAAAGGGCAGGCAAATACATTTTCTCCCCCAGCTGTAATACCTTCCACTGGATCAGACATTGGCAATGTCCTATAAACGTCTTCCAGAATTGGATTCCAGGACAAATCTATGACTCACCAGGTATTATGAGTATTATGACCCTGACCTTTGGTCTGGAACGGCACTGCCCAATAAAATAACTCTTAAAAGGCCATTTGCAAACGACTACAACGAACACTCAGGTATGCTGTGATTAATCAAAAATTGAAATCCTGACTTTTTTTTTCCTCCTCAAGCACATGGCTTTTTGGCATATTTTAAATGGCAGATTAAAAAAAAACAAAAACAAAACAAAAAAACACCCAAAAAACCAACCAAACCAATCACAACTTTAAAACAGGTAAGTTCAGACAGGGACACCTTTTAAAATAATGATACAAGGAGTTCCAGCACTGTTTTAATGATCAGAATATATTCACTGGCAGCTGAAGAGAGCTGTGGACAAAACAGTTTTCTTGTGAAAATAATCACTTTTCTCTTTTCAAATGCCTGATGCTTCAGCAATCAAAGAGAATCTCCTCTCTTTACTCACCCTCAACACTATACAAGGTAAATCCTCTCTCGAACTGATAATCAAAACGTTTGGTTCTGAACAACTTCCATGTGAGTGATTATAGAATATAAAATCTGAATTTATACATGAAGATATGCAAGGCAACAACTGAAAAATATTTCAAACAACGTTCCAGAAAAAGCACAGTGACTGTGATAAATCTCCTTAGGAAAGAGGAGGGGGTTCACTGGCTCACGAAGGTTCTGCATTCGGTAAATCCAGGTCAGGTACCTTCAGAAACTCAGATTTAACTTTGTCCCAGTGGCTCTGGTGACCGGTGTTTACTTGTTTTGCTAACTCGCCTGATTGCGCAGAGGCAGAAACTAAAAACTGAAGGGTGCAGGGTGATGAGATACTTCACATTCTGGAACAGAGACAGTCCACGCGAGAGAGCAACAACACTGAATTATCAAGTTTCAGCTTCCCTGTTAAAGCATTCCTCTTTGTCTACAAAAACAACCTATAATTACTTTCTGGTTTTATTGTCAAAATATCAGATAAACAAATAGGGGGTGGGGTTGCATCATTCCCAACACTGCAAGTTGGGCTTGGGGTTTTATTTACACGCAGAAACCCGGACCAGAACAAATGAATAACTGATGCTCCTTTTTTTTAAACAATGCAAAGTAAAATTAGCGTATTATCCTAAAAGGAACAAGAATACCATTTCGATTCTCTCATGCTGATCCCTTCCCCCATTCTACAGGAACGCTACGGGACTGAAGCAGCAACCATGACAATCATAAAAGGTATTTAAAATATTTCATAGGTAAACATTAGGTGGAACTACAACACACGCTGCCCGATGGCTCCTGTGAGACAGCCAGATTTCATGGGTTTGTTTTTTTTCCCATACCAAAGAGGAACTAACCATTATCGTGTAACTTTATAAATTTAAAAGCGCCAAATAAAAAAGCCACCTACAAAACTCTCTCTTAAGAGGGAGGCGAGAAGGAACTGGGGAGCAGCCATTTCTCTTGGTTTTACACGCACAGTGACAAAACCACAGCACAAAATCTCCTAAGAGTATTCGGAAACGTTGCTGATTTATTAGAGCTGCAAAACCACAGCACCAGAAACATTCAGAAAGCTATTTCTGTTTGAATCACTCCCTGTTTCCCTCCACCTCCTCCAAAATCTGTCACTGCTCCTGGCTCCTACCCGGGTTTCCTTCCCAGCTAAGCAAAGCCCACAACCTGGTATCACCTCCCGCTCCTCTCTCCAGTACGCCAGGGCTGTGGTGTATTTAAAATGGGTCAGTCCTCACAACTGTGGCTAAGAGGAAGTTTTCACCGTTTTTTCCTAACACATTTCAAGTCTTTTTATGCCCATCCCAGACTTCCCTCACTGCTACAGCCCCAGCGCTGTGTGCGTAAGCGAGCGAGAAGGCAAGACGCGGGATTTCATTATCCCGCCTAAGGATGCTCAGGCGCAAGCTGTGGCACGAAGTGAACCAGTGTCACACCAGGCTACATCAGCTCGCCTCCCTAACGCCCGCAGGGATATTTTAGAGAATCTTAGAATGGTTTGGGTTGGAAGGGACCTTGGAGATCATCTAGGTCCAACTCCTAGTTATCTCCTCCTTCACCCCCTAAAAGATCAAGACTGGGTCTTCACAGCCTATGCCGTGTGCCCCCGATTAGGAGATGAGGCGACCTCATTGCAGCTTTCCAGTACCTGAAGGGGCTACAAGGGTGCTGGGAGAGGACTTTTTACAAGGGCCTGTAGTGACAGGACAAGGGGTAATGGGTACAAATTGAAATCAGGGAGGTTTAGATTGGATATCAGGAGGGAATTCTTCCCACAGAAGGTGGGGAGCACTGGGACAGGTGCCCAGAGAAGCTGTGGATGCCCCATCCCTGGATGTCTTCAAGGCAAGGCTGAATGAGGCTTGGCGCACCCTGGTCTAGTGGAAGGTGTCCCTGCCCATGGCAGGGGCGTTGGAACTAGATGATCTTTAAGGTCCCTTCCAACCCAAACCATTCCGTGATTCTATGATTAACCCTCGCGCTGCCGGCGTTGGGAGGGCTCTGGACCCGGCAGGATTTGTCACGGAAGGGAAGTTACACCCGCTGCCCCGGCCAAAGCCCGGCTGCCCGCAGGAGGCCCGCGCGGTGTAACCGGGACGTTACCGGGCGGCTGGGGCGGGGGGGTCCCCTCGCAGCTCC
>NW_010230318.1:0-25022 GCF_000690775.1 Eurypyga helias | reverse complement strand
GAGGCGGCGGCCGGGTCTGCTGCAGGGCTCGCTGCCCCGCAGGCACCATTTCGGACTTGAAATTATTAGTGAATTATACCATTACCAGAGCTGCGCGTAGATACTGAAAGCCAGTACATCCTTATTAGGCAGAGAACTGTAATGCGCAGGCCAGCGCAAACACGTCCTTTGTAAATAACCAGCCTGCCACTACTACACGCCATCTCTTAAAACAAAGCTTTCCTGAAGATGTGCTCCTTAAAGATGAATCTCCTGGAAGTATCAAACAATAGCTTCCACTCCAAGAACAAAAACTGAATTAGCTACCTAAGTTTAAATTGGGAGATGACATGACACACAGCTGAAAGGCCCCAACCTTAAATACAAGAGCAGAAATCAGTGCTCCCTACACCTCTTTCTGTCACAGCACTATGACTTTTAGGCCGCGTTCATAGTTTAAGGAAGATAATAGGGTTTCTTTAATGCTCTGAATCAGGAATCATATAATAAAGCAAAACACAAAGGACTAACATGTGAACTGCAAACATATTCCACCCCTCACATGAGCACTAGCATACAACAGGAGGCAAGGACCACATGACAGACATAGTCTCTACAGACTAGCTGGCTCCAGACTTACACAAAAATAAAATTTACCCCAGGATACTACAAATACCCACCAAACCACATGAAAATACTTCTAATTGTTGGTGAGTCAACAGAAGTCTTATGCAGCTAATGCACTGGTAAGGAGCAGTCCAACAGGTAACATCGTAGCCTGTGGATGCCACACGAATCATTAAACTACCATCATTTGGATTCCAGGACTATGTTGTCCTCAGCATTTAAGTATTAGTGCTCTGAATATTGTCCCAATTTTATTCCAATAATATTTGTCTTCTCAAGTAGGTTTGTGACTTGTTTTTATCTGCATATCTCCCAGAGGTCACAATATGTAAGCAATCCTGTACACAAGTAGAACATAAGAGCCTAAAAAACACATTAAAATATTATTTCATATTTAAAACAAAAGCAAACACACACCTGCATATAAATACTTAGGGCTTTAATTGTTATCAAGGATAATACAACTGGATTAATAGGGCCTTATTGAAAACACTAGGAAAGCCAAATGCCTGTACAATAGAAGGCACAAGCTGAAAAAGATGGCATTGTTAATACTGAAGCAATTTGTTTATGTAAATGAAACTACCGAAATTACTTCTAATATGTAACAACTCCATTTGCTTTTCTGAGTAACACTCTTCCCTTTTATTTCTTTCTATGTGTAACCCCTGCAGCGTGGTACAGACCTCAAGAGCACATTTTGTGGAACAAAGGCCACAGCCATATTTGCACTGCAAAATTTTGTATGTTACTACCATGTCTACATTTGCTTGGAGTTTATTTTTTCTCAACAGCATTTATAAACAAAAGAATACCCAACATCAGGAACTAGACCTTTAAGAAGTTATGTCTCTCTACACATGCACACCTGTGCAACTCAGCATACATTTTCCCTCTGTACTGAAAACTAATTGAGCAAAACAGCTTTTATATATCTGCAAATAGCTTTCACATATCTGGAAAAAAAGAACATAAAATCCAAGCACTGAGGTATCCTAAGGCAAGACATGAGATTTCTTTCCGTTTCCTGAGTCCTGCAGCCCAAGCCTACACCTTTATTTTCAAATGCTCCCGTGCTTTCAGGAAGTAAGAGAGGAAGCAGTCAGATAAACTTGCAAGAAATAAGTTTGAAGCCACATACACATCAAAATCCCATCTCCCATTTTCACCGGTCTTGTTCCAGTTGAAGACAGCTATAAGACTATAACTGCAATTCCCAGTGTTGGGATGAAATTAGAAGTGCAACAAACATTCAAAGAAGAAAACTGGAGATAAGTTATCTCTATATCCTCTTTTGACTTTACATTAGCCAGAAGGCAAATGTTAGCATAAGACAGATCACATGCGACTCATTCTCTCATTCATTATCATTGGGTATGTAAATTTCATCCCACTTGTACCAGGTAAACCGAGGGTTTACTAAAAGAGTACCAGGATCTCTAGGTTTCTATAGGCCACAGTTCTACCTACATTTAAAATGTGGTATTTTGCTAGCCGGAGTTAAACCACGACAATTTCCTACTTCAAATGCCTCTGTTATGACATCAAAAATTATCTCAAAGCACTTCAGTATAACATACAAAATATCAGGATAGAGTGAACCAATCTTACTGGTAGTCTTTACATACACCCAGCAGACAGTTACTCTTCATTAAGGGCTGGGATCGTCCACTGGCAACAAGCTGACTGTGTGAAAATGACCAACACCTAACCCTCATCTATTCAACAATCCAACACAAGCAGGTCAGAAACAAGGCAAGGACCATACCACAGTGAAGCAGCAATCCCATTCATGAATGTCGTGTTGTTTTTTTTTGACAGAGAAGAAACCATATCTCTCACCTCTATCACCTATCTGGATTCTGGAGCAGTGTACACCAAATTTCTTGCAATTTCTGGTATTCACAATACTTATTAGTTTAATTAGAAACAGTTACAAGTACAAATAACAACCTGGAAACAGAAGTATTAAAAAGCATATGCTTGCTTTACGATTCAAATTCCATGGCATCCACTCCCCTGATTACCTTTCCCAAACGTGTTTGTAAGCAATCAATTATTCACTTTTAACAAGTGAAGTGGACTTACACAGGTCCCCGAGTGCACATGGAAATTATACCGTAGAGGGACAAAGGCACTGACTAATGTTGAGACATCTTCGGTGGACATAGAGATGGCAGCCTGGTGACTGGGTAGGAGTCAATAGGATCCAATGGTATCCTTCTTTCCTCACATCTTTCTCTCCTCTCACCCCAAGTCATGATGCACAAGGTAGTGTTTTTATGATGCTTAGAGATAGCAGAAAATCTTGTTCAATTCACAACTTTAAGGAAAATAATGATGTTTAGCCTTCACACTAAATACTATGATTTAGTCATAAAGATGGATGTGTTCATTTATAGAAAGTGATGTGACTTTCACCTGTGATTTATTTTAACCAAAAAGGAAAACCAACGTAGAAAGAATCAAGGACCACCTTCTTTCTTTATGCAGGAAAAAAATATGTGTAACATGCTTACTAGAGCAATACTCATTTGCACATTGGAAAACAGCAGATCTAGCATTCGCCTCAGCCCAGGACATTAAGAGAGAGAGAGACTCCTTGCCAGCAATTGGCTCTGGAATTCAAGGGGAACAGATCATTGCTTTGCAAGCCAGCTGGTATTCTCACAAGGAAAATACTGGGAATGACAGGGCCCTAGCTTTGTACCCATGGTGCACTATTCACTGCATAAAATTTGTTGGTAGCATGAAGCAAAGCACCAATACTGGCTACAACTCCCACAGGTATTCAAACCAACTCTATCAGCTCCCCCACAAAAAACCCCAAACTTCCTTAAAATATTCTGCTGGCTCACAAGGCGTTTAAGTAGCTCTAAAGCATGATATGGCTGATTTGTACAGTCAGTAGTGAATTCAAGTTCCACTTTAATGTGCTCCTAAAATCTGCCTTTTGATGTATTACAAATGTGACCGCTTGCTCACTTCAGGAAACAATCTCATAACTGTCTCAGCTGTCCCAGTAGAACTGAGAGTCTTTGTTCTGTGCTCTCCCATGTCTATTCCTCTTATCTCACAGAATCACAACTTCAGTGTCATCAGCAATTTATTTTTTATGCTAAAGCTTCCTGCACATTTTCCAGACTGGCTGCTTCAGTCTCAAGTGCTGCCTGCTTCTTTGTGTATATGGCAACCACAGAGACAAGAAGGGCTGGGGTCATTTATTACCTGTCACCGGCTGAACGTGTGACCTTAACTGCATTAAAACGGACAGAACCCTCATCTGTTGTAAATTCATGGGGCTCCACTGAAGTGAATCATGCTGATTTAAACCATTTGGCCTTTCATCCCTATAAGCCTCAGCCACCCCATCTGTAATTCTTAACTCTTGCAAAAGCAACACTTGGACGTGGATGATCTAATCACTCCTGATACACACACTCACGATTTGAACTGGATGGAAGCAGTATTTTGTTTGAGTTTTTTTTTTTTTTTTAATGCTGACCAAATACAGAATCCCTTAACAGATTATAAAGAAAAATGCTAAAATCCTAACAAACTAATCATGTAGTTCTGAAGATCCATATACCTGTGCTCAATCCCTACTTCTCCCTAAGTATCTGCTTCAAGCTGCTGTTGAAAATAGAGTACTGAGATAGATGGATCCATGGTCCACTTTACATCCTCACAGTGAAAAGGACTGGCCAATAAGAACTCTTCCAGGGAATATAGGTAAGTGAAAGGATTTCAAAAATAATTAAAATAAAATCAACATGACTAATAGTATTCATGAAAACAAACCATGAAAGCTTTGCCCAACATTAGGCATACTAATTTACAAATTGGTCTTTCATAAATAATAAGGTAATTGTAGTACATCACTGGAGCAGCTGTTGACTATGTTACCACAAAATAATATATCATTAACAGCAACAGGAACAAGACTGCTCTTTTCCAAATTCCCCTAAGCTCAATAGAAGAGAACAAAAATTCCCAACTTGTGCCTTGAAAGAAATCTGGTGGTGCAAAATGAACTGATAATCCTCACACTGACTGTTACAGGCAAGGTGCTCACAGCTTACTAAACTCTGATGAAAGGGAACCACAGGATTCCTGTTCCCTGCAGGTTTTACCACACATAAGACGCATGCCTCGTGGAGCCAAATATTAAATACATTTATAATTACCAGCCACAATACTGTGTAATTTTATTATTTTAATTGCAAATTAACTGCTTTAGTTTCTTTGTATGTTAATGTACTCCACTGGACACCACTTATAAAAATAATACATTTTTAGAAATCAATCATACTACATTTAGAAATAAATCATAATAATTATCACATTCTACTTAAGACTTCCACAAATCTTAGCAAAAAACTCGGGCAATTCTCCTTTGCTATGTTGAAAATATAGTTATTTCTAGATTGATCAGACTCAATTTATCTCCTTACTAGTAAAAACAAGGAAAGAGAAGAAGTATCACAGCAACTGAACATATTCATGTACTCTAATTCTGAGTGTGAGTTGTTAATCACACAGTAAAACAGTGGCTGACATTTCTGCAGCAGTGAGTACAGCACCCTTTAGGAAAATCAAGTACCACAGCAGTCATGCCTGGAACCACATACACCAAATTTACACACACATAGTCAAGACCTGCATTTTGTTTCAAAAACTGAAATTAAGAAAGTGTAAGCATAAAACTGAAGCCCACAAAACAAGCAGAGAATGGGAAACAAGAAACCAGCTTGCAAACTATAGAGCTGCCTAATCAGGGTGAAGAAAAAAAAAAAAACCCCACCCATACACAAACACCACACCATGAAAGTGCACAGGAGTCCTGGAAAAAATACACACCTAATTTCATTTGCTTTCCTCTGGATTTAGGAGCCCAGCTCTCTGGAAATTCAGAGACTGCAGTCACAAAGCAACATAAACTTCCACTGATGCTAGAATTCAAACCAAAGCTCACCACAGAAAAGTTTACAAAATCTGGTATATCACAGTTTCCATTCACCCCAAGTACTAAATACATATCCAGATGTTACGTGGAAGAGTAAGGCTCTCTGAAGCCATCAGCTGTGTTCCCGCAATCATCTGCTCTGTGGCCAAGGGACCCATGAGATCCTGTCCCTCTGACCTAACGCGCAGATCATACATGGGCATTGTAGTTTTGTCCTGTAAATGCAACTGCAGACAACTAGATGGAAAGTTGCAGAAAAGCACTGCTGGATTATCAGAGAATTACTATGTATGATGCCAAGAATATTTTAACTTAATTGATAGTTTGACTTCACATTTAGAATTCATATTCCAGAAACAGCCAAATAAAGACTTTTGGATGATGCCTAACATGACTTAGGAGGATTTTATTAATTAAAAAGTAAACAAAATAGTTTGTCAAATTACTTTCACATAAATCTTTGTTAAAATTATTCACACCAACATAACACCTTATACACTCAAGACAATTCTAATAGCACTGTGTGAGAAGAAAAAGCAGCAACTTGTCCACAGTTACTGTCAAAACAAGCTTTCACACTCAGATCTTCAGGTACTACTTCGGTATCAAATACTAAATCTGATTGCAAAACAAACACTTCTCCCAGGAATCTCTATTAATACAAAAGATGTTGTAGCCAGAAAAGGTGAAGGAGACAGGGACTGGTGAAAAGCAACCCTTTGGCAAGAACAACAGGCAAGGAGAAATACTGATTATATTAAGGGAGAGTGTTTCAGAAAATGAAAGCTGTATGGTGGCTACTGCAAAGAAATTACTAGATTTGTTTTATTCAGCTTGCTTAAAAAACAAGGAAGTGTACACAAAATGGGTCAAAACACTTCTTCCAGGTGAAATATTCAATTAATAAACTTTTACAACTGCCTTTCATTCTGAAGTTTATTGCCTTACCATATTGTCTCTCGATTACCTGTTACTAGAACCTTATCAGGTAACATACTTACTGTAGTTCTCTGATGTCTCTGGTGTGCCTTGCCTTGCTAATCAAAACAAAGCTGTACAGCTTTGAAGGGTCTTTAATCAGGCTCCATCGTTATGTTCAAGATGGTATCGTTTGGTCCCCTTTATCAAAGGTAACTGTCAAAGCTAGTCTGATTTTCTGAAAAAAAACCCCATGGATACTTGTGAAAGCATTTTTATAAAAGCTAGTGGGTTTAAGTTAGTCCTGGAAGTCCAATCAAAAAATGAACTTCTTTTCAGGCTACAGTTCACTTGTACTCCACCTGCTGGTTGGGACAACAGAGATGACTATGCCACACCTACAAGTTTGGTAAGAAGACAAATTGCTATTTCTTTACAACACATTCCCTCACATCTAAGCAACACAGATCTGTAGCCCACCACTTGCCTTCAACAATTTTCAGCATATAAAGGAGTTCAACAAATAAAGAGAAAATTGGTGAGAAAGGATGTAATAGCAACTGAGAAATGATGACAGAAATAATCTCACATGTCAATTCAGATTGGGCAGTTTGGAGACCTATCTCAAGGCAGAGGAACATTGAGAACAGGTAAGGCAGCATTCTAACAGGAGAGATGCCTTCTGAAATACATAACTGCTCAGAAAAATCAAAGAAGAATCATAGAATGGTTTGGGTTGGAAGGGACCTTAAAGATCATCTAGTTCCACCCCCCCTGCCATGGGCAGGGACACCTTCCACTAGACCAGGTTGCTCAAAGCCTCATCCAGCCTGGCCTTGAAGACATGCAGGGATGGGGCATTCACAACATCTCTGGACAACCTGTTGCCCAGAAATTCAACTCTCAATCTAAAGAGAAGATAAATGTCTAGAACAAGACAGTTAAAGAAAAAGCAGCTGAAAAAAGCAATTTTTGTTTTTTAAATTAATAAAAGAGACAAAGATGGAAAAAGAGAAGTTTGGTAATAAAACTATGTCCAAATGAGGAAGAGGCCTAAAGTCATCCTGGCTGGTTTGTTGTTTTTGTGGTTTGTTTCTTTTTTTGTGTGCCATTGAAAGATATCTCACAGAAGAGTTTATTTACTTCTTAATGACATTATCTCAAAGACTGTCAAACTGCTATAAGGTTTGTTTTTTCTTGTGCTAATTCAATTGTGCCAAGCCCTTCAGCACATACTTGACTTTAAGCATGAGAATAATTTCATCCCTATTCAGTAAAACACTTAAAAGCACACACACTTAACTTTCAAAACATAAGTGGTCCCATTGACTTCAATGGGACATAAGCACAATTTGAGTGCTTTGCTGGATCAGTGCACAAGGATATAATTTAGTCCCCCTTTCACTGCATGAGTTGGATATCCTGTGTCTTGCCACTTCATAATAAAAGGCAAAACAGTAAAACAAACTTTAAAGGACAAAACTAACTATACAGTAACTGTAAACCAAATCACCCGATTCTGAATGCTTTTTAGGGTTATTGTAAAACCTGAAATTAATTGTCACTATATTTTATACAGTAAGAACAAATTAATATATTATTTTCTTAGATTCATGCACTAGCCTAATTGCTATGCAGGCACAATTAAGAAGATCTAAGAAATGCAAAACCAAGATATCACATGGTTCTCAGTTCCAAAAATCAGAGGCATAAAACACTTGTATTAAAAGACAGCTAAATACAGCAGGTCTCCATGCTTTCCTGAGTTTCTTTTAAACACAGTTCTGAATGAATAAAAGATGTGTCAAAACACAAGCCTGTGTATTTCCCCATTACCTCACTCACTCTTAACAAGTAAACAGTCTGCACACTCATTATTTAAAGGTTCATGTCAGGTTAAAAAAGGATTCAGAAGCACGTATTACTCCATTTCTGCATATATACTTATGAGATACCAACCTCTGACACTATACAGATCTGAGGTTTTACTGTTTTAGTTATGTTCTTTTGAGATTAGATGATTAGTTTTGCACATTGTTCATTTTACATAAGCACATTTTGGCTACTTCAGTAGCACTGGTGAGTCTGAAGGAATTTGGTGGGGGACATATGAGTAATCAGGAGGGAAAGCTCAGAAAATTAAGCTATATGATCTTATTTACTATGTAAGCACTCACAACTGAGTAACTACTAGCCCACAGCTAAAAGTTTGGGACAGCTTTAAGCTTTAGTTCATGTTAGTGTCTATTCATGACTTAGTCCATCACACCCAAGATCTACAATATTAAATAGCGATAGTGCTTCCATACTTTCAAAGTGGCCTACAAATATCAGAAAACATGTTGTGAATACAAACGTACAGTCTCACCTGTTGCAAGAGCAGGTATTTAGTCCCATCCTTTCTCTATGGCCCTCAAGTGATCAGGTAACCAAACTCACACTCTGAGCAGTAAACATTATTACTATTGAGGCTTTTGTTACAAACACTGGTCCTTCCCATTACATGGGCTTACTTTTATATATTTCATAATTTTAGCTTATTTTGCTTAGATGTATCTTCTTCAAAGCGGTAAACATCAGTCAAAGCTGCACCAGGGAAGGTTTAGATTGGACGTAAGGAGGAAGTTCTTCACCGAAAGGGTTATCACACACTGGAACAGGCTGCCCAGGGAGGTGGTGGAGTCACCATCCCCGGATGTGTTTAAAAGACGGGTGGATGAGGTGCTGAGAGATATGGT
This sequence comes from Eurypyga helias, assembly GCF_000690775.1. Classification (NCBI taxonomy): domain Eukaryota; kingdom Metazoa; phylum Chordata; class Aves; order Eurypygiformes; family Eurypygidae; genus Eurypyga; species Eurypyga helias. The sequence continues at coordinate 15,794 of NW_010230318.1, read as the reverse complement.
TTAGTGGCAGACAGATATGGTTGGACTTTATGATCTCTAAGGTCTTTTCCAACCCAGTGATTCTATGATTCTAAAGCTTTGTGGCACCTGAAAGCAAAGCCAGCAACTGATTCATTACAGTCAACAGCTCAATGTCCAAGTCAATACCCGTAATGAGTTATGTCCCTCAAGGGTCTGTACTGGGATCAATGCTATTTAATATCTTCATCAATGACAGACAGTGGGATCAAGTGCACCCTCAGCAATTTTGTGGATGACACCATGCAGAATGGTGCAGTTGATATGCTAGAGGGAAGGGATGCCATCCAGAGGGACTTCAACCAGTGGCCTGGAATGCCTCTCCTATAAGAAAAGGCTAATAGACTTGGGGTTGTTCAGCCTGGAGAAGAGAAGGCTCCAGGAAGACCTTATAGCAGCCTTCCTGTACTTAAAGGTGGTTTATAAGAATGACAGAGAGACACTTTTCACCAGTGCCTGTAGTCACAGGACAAGGCGCAACAGTTTTAAACTGAAAGAGGGTAGGTTAGATTGGACATAAGGAAGGAAATTTTTATTATCAGGGTGGTGAGGCACTGGAAAAGGTTGCCCAGAGAAGCTGTGGATGCCCCATCACTGTCTGTCCTCAAGGCCAGGCTGGATGAGGCTTTGAGCAACCTGATCTAGTGGAAGGTGTCCCTGCCCATGGCAGGGGGGTTGGAACTGAATGGTCTTTAAGGGCCCTTCCAACCCAAACCATTCTCTGAGTCAGCTCAATTCCCAGAGCTGCAAGTAAGTATTGAAAGGCATCTAAAACCTGTCATCTACACAAACCCTGTGAGAATAACTCCACAAAGCAAAAGACCCTGTATGCCAGTGTCGAACTTAAATTCCAGGTGACCCACAAAGGTGCCCCGAAACTGATTTTGAGACATGTAGCTCAGGAAAAATCCCTTAATGAGCAACATAAAAGCGAACATAAGCCACCAATACAATTCATACTTTGCACACTAGGAAGGAAACTGTCATCTGTTTACAATTGCTTAACATTGCTGCTGAACTCTACCCTCCTACACTGTAGAATGACATGTGAATGTATTCCCAAAAACAGCACATTTACATCTGAATATGAAAAACATCTACTGATCTCCATACGTTCTAATTTTCACATATTCTTTGATCTTTTTGTTCATTACATAATGAAGTTTTCAAACTGGCACAGACTAGAAAATTAAAAGCTAGAATGGGAACACTTAAGTTACTGTTACTGCCAGCTTCTGTGAAGAACTCAAGTTAATACTCAAAATGAGCATACTTGCTCAACAGTGAATCTCTCTGCGTATTTGCAGCTCTCCTCATATTTTCAAGAATTTATCTCCCAGAAATGGAATGTGTTCTTTGATTATTCTTCTTCAGACCAAAAAAAAAAAAAAAAAGACCAAGTAATCTAACCAGCTGCTCTACTACTTACAAAACAAAGGAATCAGGGATGTTGTGTTAGAAGACGCACACTGCAACCAAAATTCAGAATAATAAGATCAGCTGAATTCCAAAAGTGGTAGTGAGATTCCGCAACCTTATTTTGAAACTTTGAGGCAGCCTTCTGAATCCTGGTGTAGTACACCTACCTTGTTATTCTTGGTGGTAAGTACATAGATGGCACAACCAAGATATGGATAGCATGAATCAGAAACAAGCACACACTGTGTAGAAGTCTCACCAGGACTGTGAGTACATTAATCTACAGCATAGTAGCTCTCAGTAGTCCTGTCAACTGCATGTGTCAGACACTAAGCAGTTGCTTTGCACTTGTAAATCACACATTTAAGCAAGCATCCTGCTTGCAGACTCCTTGCACACTGCATAAACAATGCCTACAAAATAGCATGGAGTGCAGGAGTTACACTGCACAGAAAAGGAAATGATTGGAAGGAATCAAAGCGAACTCTGTTGCCAGACAGCAAACTGCCAGTTTCAGAGCAACCTCTCTGCTTTAGTACAGCAAGATGTATTTCATATAAAATTTCTAGAACTTAGAGAAGTGTTTCCAAGAAACTGAACAAGTGAAAGCACTGTGCCATCTGACAGCTTGGATGAGATATTTAAAACCATCTCAGACACAGCAGTCTTAACTAGTCAGTCTTACTCACATCTTTTGAAAAAATCACAGTTCTCTGCAGAGGGACAATTAGTACACTTAAAAATCTACAATATCTGACTACTGCTAATGTAGGCTGTAGCAAAAAGCTGCATAAACTTGACAAGATAATTTCACAGCATCACATTCAATGCCTTTATGCTCAGTGATGACGCAGGATGGCAACAGCAGATCTCACTTCTTTTTTTTGTCAAGAACGTGTCACAGAAGCAAATCTCACATGTATTGCACTCAGAAGATGACTAAGAAATAAGGTAATAATCCTGCAGCGTCTGACAGCGACCAGATAGTATAACATTGTAATGAAAATACAGAATGGAAATTAAGTCTTGTCTTAAAAACAAAAATACTGCTAAAAGAAACATCAAGATAGTTTTTCTTCTTCAGTTGGTGACAAAAGTAACAAATATTAAAAAGAAAGAAAAAAGGAGCTTATTATTCCACAAGCCATTTTTTATTTAAAGTAATGTTAAAATAACGGTACAGAAACTACGGTTATTTTGTCATGGTATTAAGTTTTCTGTTGGGGTTCTAAGTTAGTCTTACAAACAACAATTAAACATAAGGAATATTTAGGTTGGAAAACACCTTTAAGATCATCAAGTCCAACCTAATACTGCTGATACCACCACTAAACCATGTCCTCAAGCACCTCAGCCACATGTCTCTTAAATACCTCCAGGGATGGTGACTCAAACACTGCCCTGGGCAGCCTGTTCCAGTGCCTGACAACCCTTCCAGTGAAGAAATGTTTCCTAATGTCCAATCTAAATTTCCCCTGGTGCAACTTGAGGCCATTTCCTCTTGTCCTATCTCTTGTCACTTGAGAGAGAAAAGACCAACCCCCACCTCTCTGCAACCTCCTTTCATGTACCTGTAGAGAGCAATAAGGTCTCCCCTCAGCCTCCTCTTCTCCAGGCTAAACACTCCCACTCCCTCAGCCGCTCCTCAAGCAACTTGTGCTCCAGACCCTTCCCCAGCTCCGCTGCCCTTTTCCGGACACGCTCCAGCACCTCAGTGTCTTTCTTGCAGTAAGTGGCCCAAAACTGGACACAGGATTCCAGGTAAGGCCTCACCAGTGCCCAGTACAGGGGGACAATCATTTCCCCAGTCCCGCTGGCCACACTGTTCCTGATGCAGGCCAGGATGCCTTTGGCCTTCTTGGCCACCTGGGCACACTGCCAGCTCATGTTCAGCCGCTGTCAACCAACACCACCAGGTCCTTTTCTACCTGACAGCTTTCCAGCTACTCTTCCCCACGCCTGTAGCGTTGCAGGGGGTTGTTGTGACCCAAGTGCAGGATCCGGCACTTGGCCCTGTTGAACCTCCTATAGTTGGCCTCGGTCCATCAATCTATCCAGATCCCTCTGCTGAGCCTCCCTACACTCAGGCAGGTGAACACTCCCGCCCAACTTGGTGTCGCCTGCAAACTTACTGAGGGTGCACTCAATCCCCTTGTCCAGATCATCAATAAAGGTATTAAAGAGAACTGGCCCCAGTACTGAGCCCTGGGGAACACCACTGGTGACCGGTCAGCAACTGGATTTAACTCCATTCACCACAACAGTTTGTGCCCAGCCATCTTACCAGTTTCTACCCAGCAGAGTACGCCCTTCCAAGCCATCACTTTGACTGCTGATGGAAGTCAGTAGGAATCAGTCTTTCCTCTTGTCTGCCTTGGCTCTAGAGTTTATATAGGAATTTTGTAGGCCTTTTTTTAGTCAGCCACAACCTCTTCTTTCACGTTACATTAGCTTTTCTTCTCATCACTTAAAATTCAGATCAGGATTTTTTAGGTCTATGGTCAACCAAAGGCTTAGCAAAACACAGAAAATATCTTTCCGCTAGCACACCTCTTGCTCTTTATCTTCCTATCTACATTCACCAATTACCTCAAGTCTGTGGAATATCACTGGATTTCCTCTGTTTCTTCCCTTCAATGACTTTTGCCCTTCCCTACCATATCTTCTGTCAGTGAGGGATTCCAAAAGCACCCCTTCAGACATAAAAGGCTTTAATTGTCTATGTCGCTTCTTCAATAATGCCCAATTATCAATTTTGAATTATCAAATAAAAACCCAATTTGTAGATGTTTTACGTTAAAAAAAATAAATTTTTGATGCATGTTTTTGAAAGATCACGTATCTTGGTCTCTTTCTGTCTTCAACCTAGCTGGAAAGTGGATGGACTCCTTTAACTTCTACCACACACTGAAAATTACACTATTGATGTATTCCTTTTCCCATAGCAAAATAAATAAAATTAACAACTCTGCCTTACTCCTGTATTCCTGTCAAGCAGGACTGAGATTGCACTCTGTGTTACCTCTTAAGCTCATTACTGCTCTAATAATTATGTCCAGTGTTACAACATCTTTTGGCTTTGGGTAAAGGCTGTTCTGTAAAAAATAGTGATTTTTTTTTTTCCCAGTCTGTTCTTTTGATCTTATCATGAACTATTTTAGAAGAGTTGGCTAGCTAAAAAAATAGCTGTAACTCCAGGAAAGTTAACTAACAGCAGCCCTGACCCTCACAAGTTACTTTGTTGTGTATACATCATAAACACAAAACATGCAATTCCTCACCCTGTTACACTATTAAATATATATTCTCTCAGTTTCTTATGGTCAGGATTCAATTTCTCTTTTAGATTTATCTCTGTCTTAGAGCAATGGGGCAAGACATGGCTTTTCTCTTATCAAGACTCTAGCTGACTGCCTTCATGCTCTACCTCATCCTTGACTCAGAACTCTTCAAGTTCTTCACAACAAAAGCTAGGTAAAATGGACATGTACAACATTTTTACAACAGCAAATGGAAATACTATCATGGGAAGTATTTTATTGACTTCTCCAAATTAAGCTTTTGTTTATTATGGTACATACCATGCAGGGTGCACCACAAAGCACAGGGAGGTGGCTGGGTTCCACCAGAAGTCACTTGGAAGACCCTGGGGAACAAGCAAAGCTCAAACAAGACATGCATTCGCTCATCAAAATGCATATAGGGCCTGCTCAAGTCTACCATGCAGGGTGCACCACAAAGCACAGGGAGGTGGCTGGGTTCCACCAGAAGTCACTTGGAAGACCCTGGGGAACAAGCAAAGCTCAAACAAGACATGCATTCGCTCATCAAAATGCATATAGGGCCTGCTCAAGTCTACAAAAAGGCATACGGGGAATCCTGGGGCACCCCAAGAGTGGTGCACAGCAGGTGGGCCAGACCAGGGCCAATCTGGCCAGGTCAAAGCTCAATGTGGGACCCAAAGCCCTCAGCAGCAGTGTGGAGGGTAATCTGTGGAGGTGAGGGCAGACCTGCAGTGTTGCTGGGGCTGGGGGGCAGTCACCCATATGTGCAAGTGCCCGGGCAATGCCACTGTGCTTGGCACAGGTCCTCCTTGCTGAGCACTGGGGAGCACAGCCCAGAGCCCCTGGGTCTCAGGCTTACCCCCCAACTGGGGAGACAGAGCAGCTGGCTTAGAAAGCCAGATGCCCAGACCCTACCTCCCTGCCTCAACCTTCCACACCTGCTGAGTGACAGGCAAAAGCTCTGTAACATCACAGGGCATTACTAAAGACAGTTACTTCAAACAAGAGAGGAGCTGCCTTTTCTTCTGTGCAGGCCATGCATGACCCAAAAGCACTCCAGTATCGTTTTATATCCAACAGGCAAAAGAGTGAGATTTTGAAACATCACTCCTGAATACAATTGATACAGCTGTAACAGAAATGTGTGTGTGGTCTTCCAAAGCCAAAGGCTTCTGAGGGTAGAAGTGTTTTGAGTTTTGGAAGGATTATTGTGCTGGGATAAAGTATTGAAGTATGCGAAAGCAGGTTACTCTAACCGAAAAGACAGGACACCATTTCTTAAACAAACATGGCTTTAAGAGAAGTGGTTTCATACTTGTAGAAGAGCTTGTTGTCTTCAAATCTAAAGCCTAGGAGCTTTACTTTTTCATACAAACAAAGTTGTTCAGACTGAGAAGAAGTGGCATAGAAGAAAAACAGATGTGTTTCAGAGCCATAGTTACCTGACCATCCTGCAAAAATGAAGAGCACAGCAAAAGTCAAGTGAACAGATGCCTTAAGTAGTCAGGAAAGTTAATGACAGAGCAACACCTCCCCCTCACAGCTTCACTAGAACTGACCTTCATCAAACTGCACTTCTTTCTGCTGATACTCAGAATTAAAACTCTGTAGGGCCAGGATTTCATATTTGCATCTAACAGTCAGCTTAGATCAGCAGCACATTATTTGTACATCACTGCACTTTTAATCCTCTAGGGACATCAGAGAGGATGGACAAAAAAACCCCACACCTTTCAAGAAGTAAAAAATGATCATTCTGTGAATGCAGATGTAGACAAATGCAGATGATCAGAGGTACTGAAGAACAAACGCCCTTAATATTGCTGAACCTCATAACTGGACAACTCCAATGACCAAATGAGGTCCATATCCTTAAAGGCAGCTACTGGACAGGTTATGGGGAAAAGAAAGAAAAAAAAAAAAAAGGTTAACAGCATGGTGCAAGCTTTGGAATTAAATCTGATGGGAGAAGATCTGGAACCATGTCAGGAAGTACACCGAAGTGGGAGTGATTTGAGCAGGCTACTCCTTCAGCTCCATTAGCAAGAGCAAGCAAAAGTCTAACAGGTAAGATGTGCTGAGTGCTAAACTTAATGACTGTTTTTTTTGAAAATAATACCCATGCCTCACCACCAGAACTACAGTGTACAGAATACCAGGGAAATACAGAATATCAGTGCAGCTAATGCAGTCCCACCCAGTTTGATCACTTGTCCAGATACCATCAAGAAATACCACTGAACAGAAGGATTTTTTGCTTGTGTTTTTTCCTCAGAAGACACTTTGAATAACACAGTGGCCTAATAAAGCAAAATAATCCAAGATACCATAAAGGAATTTGTTAGAAATTTGTCCACATACAAAACACGTACCATTTGCTCCCATTTACTGCACTCTATAGCTTTGTGCATAACAAAGAAATGAGTGTTCAGCCTTGACTTGTCCTCAATTAGACAAGGGATAGAGATCAAACATCTACAGCCAGCAAAACGACTACCAAGGAAAGATCTGACAATTACTGACTGGCTAAAGCAGAAGAAAGAAGTTGTGGATTTCTAACACACTGTAAATAAATGGTAGAAAGAGACAATAACACTTTGTAGGGAATAAATCAAGTCTCACACCTGACAAAACTGCTACGAGAGCTTTTACAGTTAAAAAAATGCTGAATAAAAGGAAAGCTTTTGCTTTTCCTTACAGCTTTGGTACTATTTTCAAGAACTTAAGAATCAAAGTCCCCTAAGACTACATATATCTCTAGCAAAGGGCTATGTAAGAAAGTCACAAGATCATCAGTTTTCCATTGAAGGAAATAATACACAAATTTCTACACATTATATGTGTGTTAAGACATTTTTCCGTAGAACTATAAGGGTGAATTGGAAAAAGGACATTAATCAATACATTCCTCAGGAGGCCATAAAGGATACCACACTATTCACAACAAACAATACAAGATTCCTCTTAGAGAGCATGACTAGACAGGAACAATTTTAACTGACACTTTAAAAAAATATATCCTATTACAGCCTGTCAACCCTTTTCCACTTCCCTCAGCAAGGCTGATCCTAGTAGATCAGATTATATTTAATATATAATATTTAATATAATATATTTAATTCAGATTATATTCCTCAGACTACTCCAAAGCTGAGCTGATTTATCCAAACTTGCAGTGGAAATGGGACTTTTTCCCATGTTCCAATTACCTTGCATCCTGTTCTGACATAACTTTACACCTACCTTCCACCTCCTCAGTATTCAATAGTATGAGAAAGCAAGCATTGCTCCCTCAGTAGAGAACACTGCAATTAACATCCAGCAGCTGGAATTCCCTGTATTAATGAAATGTATAGTATTCAAAAGGGGTAAAAAGACTGAGGAGACAGTGCCTTTTAGCACTGCCTCTAAGGTGATACCATGTCATTTAACAGATGCTACACCCCTGGGCAGCTCCCCACCAACCCTACAGCTGTGGCTGTCTTTGCTGAAACATTAGTCTTCCGGACACCAGTGGTGCCCCGCTGCATTTCTATGGCGCCTTGTGTGATCGTGGGGAAGTCACCTAGTCATTCAAGCATTGCAATGGATCATCCTTTCAGGATTACTGAAAAGATTTAATGCAATGTCCATATAAAAGCTCTAAATTCTTCAAGTGGCCAACCCTTCTGAAACACAAATAGGCACAGCAAACAGTGGGGACAAATAGAACCAAAAAGAAAAACTGTCATACAAACAGAACACAAATTAAGCATTATTTTAGTATTATCCCAAACCCTCAAGTGGGAAAGTTCTATTGATAACTGTTAGACCATACATCTGCTGTTTGCTGAGAACATATGGTGCAATTCTAACAGGAACTGCTGACTAAGGGAATACACCACTTCATTTGGATAATGAAGCATAACGTGAGAAGCACTTGCATTGCTCATCATCTAGCGCTAACCACACACAAGTTGCTCTACCACTGAGCACCACAATTTGGGCACATGTTTGCATGGCTCTATTTTAAATTGTTCACTCTAGATCTGTGGTTTTTCCTTTCTGAATAGGTAGCTAGGACCCCAAGTGACTCAACAGACCAAACAATACAGGAGTAAAGGAAACCACTGCATTAGCTGGCAACAGCAGGTTAACTTCCAGAGAAAATAGGTTTTTTTCAGAATTATCTTCAGTTTGATAAAAAAAATTAAGAAGTTTCTAGGTGACAGCATCAGACTTATGACCTGTCCTGAAAGTCGGTACCAAACTCTACAATCAAAGTATGTCCATAAAAATTCTGTTAATTTGTGGGTGCTAACCAATTTGAAAGGTACAAATGAGCGTAAATTATTTCATATTTACTTGAACTTCTTATTACTGCAGTCCTCTGTTGTTACCCATTCTTCAGCATGCAAGACACACCCACCTTTATTTGAGCAGATGAATCATCTGATTTGTTACAAAAGCGAGCAGACACAGTGGACACTCCGGATTAGTCCTGTGTTTCATCTGCTTTCAACACACAAAATGAGATGTTCAGCATCTTACTGGTCCGTTTACTAAGGCTTCTGTTTTCCTTACATTCTTGTAGTGAATTACAAAACATGTGTGTTCTTCTCATTCAGCTTTGACAGATTAGCAGTCTGAATTTACCAAGCACAGGAATTCAGTGTTCCACAATTTACTGAATGAGGAAATCATTAGCAGGTCAAAGCTCAAACGCTGGCACGCCTGTTTAAAGTTATTTTCATTCTCATACAAACACTTCATAGGCATGCAATGCACATGGTACCTTCACACACTTGCTCCTGTCTGATTTCAGAAAACCACATGCAAGGAAGTATTTGCAATATTCAGGTCAATAGGTTACATTAACTCTTATGGTCTCATCTTTATGACTGCAGCTTGAAGAATCTCCTTTTACATGGAGGATCTGAAGAAAGTTAGAAACAACAGGCAGACACACCCATGAAATGGAGAAAGCAGCCAATTACTCAGACTTTAAAACTTCGCTCAGGAAGTTGGCTACTGGAATACCAGGAACAAAACACACAGGATTTTTAAATGGAAAACACAAGGAAAGCAAGGTTTAAGGACCTTGGCTAATAAGGTTACTAAAAACAGACATGGAACCAAACTACCAAAGTATTCCTAAAGATACATAGGAGATGTGGCTAGACAGGGAATCCAGATTATATTAAATAACTATCAGTTACATTTTCAGTACAAAGTATTATATAGTACATAACAGCTCAACACAAAACTTTAATCCCATAAAAATAAACCATTGCTAGGAATTTCCACACCAAAGATACTGGTGAAAAACCAGAAGGTTAACACCAACCTTTCTGAAGCTGATTTTAAGCTATTACATATATCTGTACTTGAAGTCCATGACATTACTTAGCTTTAATCCAGACCAACTGAAGTTACATGGCAATAGCAAATCGAGTGCTAATCCTACCTCTGGTCAGCCAATTCACACATGTCATGTGCAATCACTAATGGTGCTATGGAAGAATGAACTGTTGTTTGAAAGAAAAGATGAATCTATGTGTTTATTCCTCTCTATTCCTGCAACTCCTGCTCTAACCTTCTTCTCTTCAGGCTAGTTTATGTTGCCTAAAGTTTTCAAGCTGGGGGCAGCAGCACAAGGCACATACCTGTATGGCTGCTGCTGGTCTGGCCCTGACACCTGCTCATTCCGCCAGCAGAACTCTTTTATGCTATGACCAGGGACCTGTTCCAAAATTACTCCCCAGCTTCAGCCTGTACCATCTGAAAGACCTCAGAAAGTTTCACAAGTGAACAGCCAAAGTGACACCTGTAATCCTCAAACTATGACAGACAGAAATGACAGAACTGACCCAATATGACAAACCCAGGTTTCCCTCTGCAATTTCTGAAGGTGAGATTACTGTAAGGCAGTTTTGCACAGCTCAGAACGTTTAATAGTTTCAGGAGTTACTGTTGAGAGTTATAAGTAAAAGACAATGTTGAATGGGAGAGGGGAAAGCTTGTAAGGCTGGCCAGGAACTGAGTCACTCCTCCATTCAGGAATGGGCTGTACAGGAACACAATGCTTCATAGGAAGCATTTTCAAGGCAAAAACTAGAAGAGAAGCTGGCAACAATTCCCTGATGCTTTGTTTTGGGCTGCATGAACTATTTTGTCTCTTTGTTTGGGGTAGGTATAAATACTTGAGAGAAATAGATTCCCACTGACAAGCTCCTATTCCGATAACCTCTCTTCAAATTGCATGGGAAAAGCCAATGGGAAAGTGTAAACCATTAAGTTATACTTATTAATTTGTAGTAAGTATACTACAAATATAAATCCTGCTTCTGAGAATAGATGCATTCCCACTATGAGGTAAGAGGAAATATTTATTGTGCTGACAACTGTTCTTCATGGAGAGGGTGGTGAGGCACTGGAACAGGTTGCCCAGAGAAGCTGTGGATGCCCCATCCCTGGAAGTGTTCAAGGCCAGGCTGGATGAGGCTTTGAGCAACCTGATCTAGTGGAAGGTGTTCCTACCCATGGCAGGGGGGGTGGAGCTGGATGGTCTTTAAGATCCCTTCCCCCCCAAACCATTCTATGATACTATCTTTGTTTGGTGCTGTTTTCACTGGTAAGATTTAAGTAGCACTCATCGCAGTACCACAACAGTCAGTACATGACAAACATAGAAACAGTAAGAAAACTGTACAGTAGTTGTCAGTAAGTGGTTGTAGGGCACAGCGTAGCTTTTACTTTCATGTCTCTATTTGAACTGTAATTTTGGTGATATCAGTATCAAAGCACTAGGAATGACTGACTGCTATCAAATTGATCTGTGCAGGACCACACATTCCCCAGCATCTAAAAATCAATACTGTTATTTAGGTTAGTAACAACAAACTACATACAGTGCTCCAAGGTGAGACTCCAGGGGTAAACACAGTTTTCCCACTGGCTTTTATAACAGCATAAAAATGGTTCAAAGTCAAAGGCAGCTTACTTATACATCAGAGGTGGTTCTTCAGGTTTTGCAATGACTTGATCTGAAGAAGCATCTGTCTGTAAGAATGTCACCCTATGGCTTCAAGCCTTGTATCTTTATTAAGCATTTTCCAGTCGTTTTTCCCCCAAAATGAACATTGGCAGGAAAGGACACCCAATAGCATCAAAAGCAGGTACTGGCATTTGTCTGAATTAGCCTTACTTTATTTGTAAAAACTAAGCAAATTATTTTCCTGAAAGTAAGCAGTTAAATACTAACCAAACATAGTTCAGTTTCTTTGGCTTTCTTGGAGATGGAAGGCACAAGTTCCTTGCAGGTGGATTCATAAACATGGCTGTAACATCTAATAATGCAAAATCTCTTTTCTTTTATGCTACAAATTAAAATGCTATAATTAAAAAATACCAAATAAAACTTTCTCTTTTTTTAATACTGGTGAAGACTTCTTTACTTTTTCTGAAACTAATCACTCAAAAAATAAAACTGAAGTTAATTTTATACATGACTGTTTACCAAAAGTATTTTAATGTCACGGATCAATGCCTGAAGCACAGCGTATGTCTCATTAGCACTGAAGTGATCAATATGAATGGCTGAACAGCCATCAGAAAAGCTGCAGTTTAAGATTAGCTCCCTGTAGACACAAAGACTATCGTGACTTACCTCAAATACCCTGTTGACTACACAAAATTATTCTAAAAAGGTATTTTCTCATCCCATATTGAAAGTATGTTTTAAAAATCATAGGCAAACACTGATAATGTTTGGGTTTAGCAGCAATCTTTTCTATTATTTTTTCATATTTTAAGTCTTTCTGCAGATGAGACTGACAGCCAAAGCTCAATTAGATCAATTCTCAGATGGACAATGACAAGAGGTTTCATCACTAACCCAAAATGAAATATATTTAGAAACAAAGAAATATAATAGCTATTCACCACATCTATAAGTGCTAGTTGTTCATGTATGCATTCGTAAGTGCTAGCAAACCTAATTCTTAGATATCCAGGCTAAGATGTCTGGTTTGGCATTATCAGGTATCATACTGGCAAATACATTCATCACCCAGAAAAAAGTCCAAATATCAGGTGTTCCTGGAGACTGAGCCTAACTGTGGGCTACCTACAATAAAGTAATCAGTGCAAAAGGATTTGTTCCCCAGATGAGCTTTCAGCACTGGACATGCAATGCCAGTTCAAGGTGCTTGCTCTCACAAAGTCCAACTTCATCAACTATCTTCTATAGTCTAAATAAAGTAAAGAAATTGGAAAAAAACTTTAGCTTATGACACAACAGAATGAAAGATGGACAGACCTCGAAAAATTGGGTTACTGGTATATCAGTCTTCCACACTTCGTGGGCAGGAATTGCTATGAAGACTTTGCCACTATAATATATGTGTAACTGAAATACCAGTGTTTCAAAGTAAAGTTTGCCTTAAAGATCTTTACCATTATTATTTTTAACACTGCTAGTTCTTACTCAATTGCCTAGAGTAACACTGGCTTTTACCTATCCTAAGAACGAAATGTTTCAGAGAAGCAGAGATAACTGCACATGTGTTAAGACATACTTTCAGCAGCAGGACATGCAGCCATAATGATAGGAGAACACCAATCACTTCGTACATTAGCTGCCGTGTTCAGAGAACAGCAGATGCAGGTCACCCTTGAATGGCATTACACCACATTTCCATTCAGAAAGGGATTTTTGTGCGCCTGGGTTCAACAGCTAACACAGCAGCTCAACAAACCTGGATGCTACCTTATTATTACAGGTACTATTAGAATCACTGTAATTAAGGAACTGTCAGCACTTCCATTATGAATTCTTTTCCAGAGCCTAATAATAGAGCTGTAAAATTTGCTTTGGGATGGGATTTCAACATCTGGGTGTGAATGCATTTTTCAGGGCAAGAAAAAAAAAAAAAGGGTCAGGGTTTTTCGTCTTTTCGCTGAATAAAGACAATTACAATGCTTAAAAACGTCTGAAAGCATTCTGAAATACAATGCCTGTAACAATACAGCAGCACTTTCAGAGTTCCTAAGAAAGTAATTCAATACGAATGTCTTATTGTGGTTCTGTGGACATTACATGGACAAGAGATTCATGAGATACGGAGTCAGTTCTTGCTAGTGGACTCTCTTGTGACTTTAGGCAGGTAACAATGTCTCTGTGCTTTGCCCTCGCTGTCTCAGGAAGATGGATAATTGGAGTAATGATCTACACGTGAAATGCACTCCCTGAAACCTAGGGAAGACGCTGTGTAACCGACATGTCCTTTTTAAGATAATACGTCACTGCTGACCCTTGCAGGTCTGCAGACTTTCCATGCTTCACATGCACAGAGATGCTGTGCATATGACAAGTCAGGCCACCTACTGATGCTGGCTCCATAAATACACCTGTCTCATACAATCAACGAGAGGGCTAACACCAAAGTTTCAAGATCCTGGTTACACCTGAATGTTGGAGGCTTATTAACGTAAGTCTAGAGAGCTTCATACACATAATAATGTTTTGTTACTACCCAGGTAACTCTACCAGAAAATTTTTCTAAGCCGTTTGATCAAATATTTAAAAAAAAATGTGAACGAGGCTTTCGTTTGCTCCAAGATTTCCAGTGTCACCATGGTTGTTATTAGATTTTGCCGTATTTCTGTGTATACTTGATCAGAAATCTGTGTTATAAAAACTGAACTTTTTAAATTCTAGAGAGCTTTCCTCTCAAAAGGATAGTCTCCCATATATGAAAGGTAAACTAACTACAGAGCAGCTCTTGGAAGTAGCGTAATTAGAGAAATTGCCCTACTTTCATAATGCAAAACAAATTAACTCTTCTGGGCAGAATTCATAGTTATACTTCTTCCCTGAGGGTTTTTAAACACAAGGACTCACATCAAGAGACCTGAAGCCTGATGCTACAGTCGTGCCATCAACAGAATCTCAAACAGTTTGTGAACAGGGATATTGCAATTATCAGTCTCTTCAACATTGTGTTTTCTCTGCTTGACTTGATTCACAGCCAGTGAGGATTGTGGTATCGCTATCCATGGCGTAATATTGACCAGAACAAAGAACCGTTGTATCTCTACAGGGGAAATGAGCTTTGGGCTTTAATCCTCTGACACAACATTCACAATCACTTAATACTTGAAATGCTTCTTCTCTAAATAGTACTCTTCTTGGAAAAAAACCCAAAACCTCACACCACCAAAATAAGCTGCTCCACAAGTACTTAAGGCATAAGCCACATGACAGCAACAATCAGGACAGGTAAAATAGGTGAAATAAACAACTGATTTTACCAGTTATAGCATATCTATGTTCTCAATTCAGATAAAATGAATAATACATGCCTATCACTATGGCTTCAAGAAAAACAAAAATATTTGCCTTTGAATCACTACTATAATTACATTATTCCTTCAAGTAAACCTGAACCAAAAAAAAAAAAACCACACACACACAAAAAAAAGGAAAGAAAGAATTGCTTGTTTTGCTCCAGATAAACACACACAATTCGGTACTCCTTCCTACCACATAAAAGGATCTGAATATCCAAATTCCCGGCCCTCCTCCGACACCTGGAGCCACAGGAGGCAGGCAGGAAAACCACCAGGTGGTATGACAGTTTGTGATGCTTTAATACATAAGACATCCCTGTTCTCCTTTACATCTCTGCTTTTTCTATCAGAAACCAATGATGAAAGTAAAAAAAAAAAAATCCCACTTAAGCCATTGTTTGCAACAAAAATCTACAACTGCGTACAGATTAACTTGACACTAAATCCACAACAGAGCCTGGTTTATATGAAACATGAAATAGTATTCATTTTGCCTTGATAATAAAATGACCACACCTAGCTTTCCAGAAAACACTGAAGGTCCTCCTCCTGTTCTCTTTTGACTGAAATACCAAGTATTTTAAGTAAGTCTTGTCAATGTTAACGCAGCACGTCATCACTACACAGTGAAGACGCCTGCACTTACTAGATCATGTGAATTATATTGCAGGCTCTGGAAGGCCATTACCTTGTCTGAGCCTCTTTAGCACTGTTCTTAAAATCATAGAATTTTTTGGGTTG
>NW_010230317.1:43538-49214 GCF_000690775.1 Eurypyga helias | reverse complement strand
CTAGCCGGAGTTAAACCACGGCACCTGTGAAGAGTCAGGGAGCTTTGATTTGCTACATAAAGCTCTGCACGTCCACTGAGAAGGAAAAGAAAACTAGGATCCTGCAGACTGGAATAGAGTGAAAGACATTGATATGGTGAAATATACATTTGTGCTGTAGATGACAGCATGCTAATATCCCATGGAGATAAGGCATGTGTGTTTGTCCATGATGGTTGTACTCATCTCCTGGGCTTCAAAATGCCTTCTTTCTTGACTTGAATTCTTGGGATGCCAATAAAACAAAATTCTAGGTGAATTTTGGTGGTATATGACAAAGCTTGTAAGAAGTTGTGGAGCAATCTGTGGATTAGGTGAATATGTGGGGTTTAAATAGATATATAAAGTGAAATAAATTGAATGATGATTTAAAAAATATCAAGGTCTGTTTCTTTCTCCTGTCTAATTAAATTTTAAGGCCTTTATTTTAAGCAGCATATGGGGCACAGATTTCCTAGTCATCTGGGAATCAGTTAGATACATGTCTCCATGTTATTCAAGTTCCACCTCATTAAGTCATTGCATATAGCGGAAGTTTCCAGTGATATTTGTATGGACTACCATGGGAGGCAAAACTAACTTGGAGCTTTTTGATGAAATCAGTTTCATCCAAAACTGCCTTTATTTGTCTAAGACAAAGCTTTGTAGGAAATAGGTCAAATCAGATTTCAATGCCCTGGAAAATCAAATTTAATAAAACATGTTTTTGAAGCTCCAAATTAAAGATTTTTGTTTTCTGTAAAGTGGTTTTTAGTTACAAAACACAAGCTAATTCTAGTACAATCCAGATGTTTTAAATACACCAAATAAAATATTTCTGTTGACATTTTTGACAATTTTCTTATTCTTTTTGTTCATATATTTTGTCAAGTTTTTAAATTTTTGTCACAGTTCAATTTTTTTTTAAAGAGTCCAACTCCAGTCATACCTAGTTCAGTTCATTATATCATAGAAATTTGAAAGCAAAACGCAGTAGAAGAGAAGGAAGAGAACACCATAAGCATCCCTAGAAAAAAACAAATGAGGTATTACTGTTCTACTTTCCCTTCGCATCTGCTCCCTAGCCTTTAATCATTCATTAGCAGATACATTTCTGATACGATTCTTATCAGATATCTATTCCAACATGTAAAGCATAATGGTAATGAATAATTGAGATCCATTATTTTAGCAACTGTTCCTGATTCTGTTTAATGACCAAATGAATACTAAATGTTTTCTTTTTCTTCTATTTAATTTAGATGTACTATAGATGAAGGTTTACAGAAGTTATTCCTTAAAACTTTTAACAAATATTTGCATTTCCTTTCAAATCAAAAATTTTCCTATAAATTTTAAAGTTGAAATTAATTTATGCAGTTGACTTAGAAATTGGAATGAAGGAAAATTTAGGTGGACAACTAAATTTATATGGAGTTATTTAGGTCTCAAGGGTTTCACTGGGACAAAATGTATGGTTGGGGATGTTTTCTTCAGTGTATGGGAAAAAGGGAACAGAAGGCTTCCGTCCTTCTTGGGAAAGCACTGTTAGAATTTTTGTTAGCAGAATTTGAAAGAAACAGAAATATGGGGGTTAAGGTTAACAAGATTACTAAATTTGGCCAAGGAATTCATTCAGAAGTTGTAAATTCTTGAAGAAACCAAGAATAACAATTAGAGGATTAATTTCTTAGGGGGCTCTAAAATTGTGATAGGACTGAAATCTCGTTACCTCAGAGCAAATGATGAATCTCACAAGAGCATCCTGTCACTGGAAGAGTTTAAGTGGAAGAACCTCTCAACATACATGACAGTGAAGGTCACTGGACTGCAGCTCAGTCTGCTGTTTGCTGTTGGCTGAGATGATTTTATGATGACAGTCAATTTAGAAAACATCTGGGTATAAATAAATCTTCCAGCATTTCACTAAGGAGGGGCTTGACAACTGGGCTTTTCAGTATTCATTCATAGGTGTTGGTAGTGGGAGAAACTCCTCCCTTCCTAGCCTAGGTTCAGAGAGGCTTTGGGTTACTCCAGTGCCAAGGCAGTGGAGGCTGAAGAGTGTACTGCTGTCGATGAAGACAAAGAAAGCAGATCATGGGATCTGCATTGGCTTACTTTACTGCCTTATTGTGTAGGTCTCAGGAGGCCCCTTGTGAGTAGAGGGCTGTAGGAGAGGGAAACTGCATGGTCTGTACCGTTGCTTCTTTCTTCCTGTAGAGGTTGGTGTACAAGAATCTCAATAAACGGCCAGTTAACAGATTCATGTGCAATGAGCTCATTGAAAACTTCATTTTTGTCAAGGATGGATTTACAACATTGCTATGTCAGCTAACATGGTACACATTGGACAGATCCTTAGCTGCTCTGACTTGTCATAGTTCTGTGGAAGTCAGTGAACCCTAAGCAATTCATACTGTGAGGATTTCACTTACAGAATGAATATGAAAGAACATTTTATATTCAATCATTTTCCATGACAGAGGACTGACATGACTAAGACCATTTTTATCTGAGTTATTTAGCTATGGGATTACTGAAGTTAGTTTAAAAAAAAAAAAAAAGGTAATTTTCCATAATTTTTGCATTTCTGTATAGTAATATATTCTTCATTTTCTATGCATACTTATTCATCCACTTGCAGAGCATTTTTTTTTTTTTTAGTTGTGTTGATATTGTTTTGATCTGAGAATTAAGCTTCCTTCAGTTTAAGGACACATTGCAATTTCATGTAATTTCATCTACTGGGATGAAGAGAGTATTTTCTTCTTCACAGGGATGAAGAATTATTTTCTGTTATCTCATGTGTGGTGCCACTTTTTACTTTAAGAGTTAAAGGCTATATGCAAGTTTAATTCTGCTTTATCTTTTCTTTACATTACTTGTTTATCCTACCTTCATAGTTACCTCTTCCTAGTATTTTCAGTCTTAATTCTGTTTGACATCCTTTATCTGAGTCTTATTGTTCAGCTTACTCAAATGATTCCACAGAAGGCTCTCCACAAACTGCAGGAGCTACTCGAAAGCAGGATGTAAGAAGGGCTGTCCCAGCTCAGGCTAAAGAAGTTCCACCTAGCCCATTATCTGGGCTCCAAAAGTGATAAAAAAAGGTGAAAAGTGGAGGATGATTACTAAAGATTTTTATAAAATGACAAGCATGTAGTAATATCTACCTGTCTTTTATTTGCAACTTCTAGTAACGTGACTTCCAAAGTCAGAGGTAGAGTCTTTGTATTTAATAGGTTCTGATGGATGAGCTTGTCCAAGACATCTTTAACTCATGTCAAATTATGTAAAACACAACATTTTGTGGAAAGGAAATTCAAAGTTACCAACATCCTATATGAGGAAATACTTCAGTTTTATTTGTTTTGAATCAGCTAATGATTTGATGCATCCTTGTTCACTGCCTTTCATGTTACAAAAACTTCCATTCCCTATTTGACCTCTCTTTGCAACTCCTGATTTTAGAGAACTCTCTTCTTTATCTTCCTTTTTCCATACACACTAATCCTAGTTTTGGTTTTTTCTTTGAAACTGTTACTGCTTAGTTTCTTAGAAACCTACTGATATTTAACTTTCAGTGATCTCTCCAATTTATGCTATAGAAAGAAATCTTCCAACAAAGGAACCTTCTTGAATCTGTGGCAAACAGGGATGCAAAGATCTCATGTATTTCACTGCCATGATCTTATGTCCTGGTTTTGCCTGAGAAGAGTTAATTTTCTTTGTAATAGCTGGTTCAGTGCTGTGTTTTGGATTTATTATGAGAATAATGTTGACAACACACTGATGGTTTTAATTGCTGCTAAGTACTTGATCTGTACAACTTGGTAAATACAGCTAAGGCCTGTATTGACAGGACAAGGTATAACAGGTTTAAATTGAAAGCGGGTAGATTTAGATTAGATATCAGGAAAAAAATTCTTCAGTGAGGGGGTTGCAAAGCACTGGAACAGGTTGCCCAGAGAAGCTGTGAATGTCCCATCCCTGGAAGTGTTCAAGGCCAGGCTGGATGAGTCTTTGAGCAACCTGGTCTAGTGGAATGGGGTTGGAACTAGATGATCTTTAAGGTCACTTCCAATCCAAACCATTCTATGATTCTTCTTGTAGTGCTTTTACTAAGTCAAGGACTTTTCAGCTTTCCATGCTTTGCTCGCGAGAAGATGCGCAAGAAGCTGGACAGGGGCATAGTTGAGACAGCTGAGTCAGACTGGTGAAAGGGATATTCCCTACCGTATAGCATCATGCTCAGTATATAAAACTGAAGTTGACCAGGGGACAAGAATCACTGCTTGGTGATAGGCTATTGATCACCAGATGGTGAGTAATTGTTGCATTGTTCATCACTTGCTTTTGTCTATTCCTTTATCAGTATTTATTATTATTATTACTATTAATTACTATTTCCTCTTTCTTGCTGTCCTATTAAACTGTTTTTATCTCAAATCACGAGTGTTTTTCCCATCTATGGGGGTGAGGAGAGAGCATGACAAGTGAGTGACTGTGTGGTGCTTAGTTGCTGGCTGGGACAAAACCACAACACCTTAACTCTGCTGTGTGCTCCTTTTATATCTTTATGTCTTAGCAATCTCCTGCTCCTGCTAACACTTTGACAGGTGTCCTGCTTGCTACAGAAAAGGATTAACTACAAGTTTTTGATGTCCAATAATGTCTTTCTGGGTATATGATGTGTTTGTGGTTTATGCCCTATTCTCACCTTCATCTTCTTAAGGGAAGTAATCTTTTTGATTAAACTTCCTCTGTTTAACCATAGCAACTTTTTCTAAAGTATTTATGCTGAGACTTCAAGCTGCTGGGAAGTATTTTTTTCTTGGGGTTGTCACTTTTGTTACATGTTTTACAAGCTTCCACTTTCTTTTTTTAAACTTGATCACTACCATAGTGGATTTCTTGTTTGGTTTTCTTTTTTTCTTGCTCATGTATGTATAATAAGTCTAGTTTCATTACAGTTACTGTTAACATAGCTATTTGATACAGAAGGACAAATGAAGGTCAGATGTCTTTCCTGGCCTGCTTCAAATACTATGGCTGTGGATGTTTTTTTCCCCAATTATTTTTCTTTTAATTTAAGATGATGTGATTGTCTATGTTTTTCAAGTTGTTCCAAACAAAGTTTTAAAACAGAAGTTGATACTTCTTCTCTTAAAGCATTAACTTTCTTTATTGGTATAGTTTACAATATTTGCCTTTTCTAAGATAAGAGGGAGGTGTTCAAGTTCTTCCACACAACTAGCAGCTGGTGAGTGTCAGTAACTTAACCCACAGGGCAGTGACTAGCGCAACAGCTGCTGTGTTGTGTGCTGTGTGGGATGACACTGCATAGGGTGTTTAGCCACCTGCTGCAATATTTTGGAGCAGGAACATAGGAACCCTGGCTTTCCAGGGAGGCCAGGGTCTACAGATTCCCTCTGACCAAGCTCTCTGGGACAAGTACCATCCAGAATTCCTTTATGAAACTGCAGTACACATTAATGACCTAGAGACATATGAGAACTGGGCAGGCTGTTGCATGAGGCATGCTAATTGCAAAAAGCCAGATTCAGGAAAGTAACTTCTGAGAGTGCTGCCAAAATGAATTTGTAATTTTAAAATATATTTCCCTAGTGTCTTTTAACTTGGTTAGTGAATTTACCC
>NW_010230317.1:9325-43518 GCF_000690775.1 Eurypyga helias | reverse complement strand
CTTCAGCCAAAAGATATGTACTTGTAGCTGTATCTGCAGCAATGACAGCTAACCTGAATGAGAGGAAAAGGTGGTGAATTATTATATGCTTCTAAAGGAAATTAAATCTTGAAAAAATACTTTTTCTAAATTGGAAGTTCCAAAGGAAATACATATAAAAGCAAACTTGCATCCCTCGTATAATTACATTATCATTATTTTGGTTGTTGGGCTGGTTCCTGCTAACTAAATGCACCGTCTATTTTGCTATCAAGCTGTTCAACAGCATTAAGTAGGTAAAATACAGGAACTATTCCTATTTTCCTGAAATGTGTCTTATACATTCAAGTACAAGTAGAGTGCTATAAAAGAGCCATTATGGTGTACACTGAATTGCCTAAGACAGCTTTAATAGATGGTAGGGCTCAGTTCAGTTTTGCTGCAGTGCAAGGTTATACTGCCCTCCTTATGAAACATACTGGGAAGTTCACAAGCATTTAAGACAGTAGTATAATTACAGTAATGCACAAATGAATGTAATTCTTAATATACTTCCTTGTTTTCCCCCAGTCTCCATTTTAAGGAAAGATACTTTACATCTAGACAAACAACGACTTGAAACCTATCTTTATCCTGATCAATGTGTTTGTTTTGCCCTTTTAAGAAATCCTTGAAACCTTCAAGGCATCCAAACAAATTGTTGCATAATCAAGATTTTGTTTTCCTTGTAAGTCTTTAGTGCTGAGCTATCCTGGAAGATGTGCAGAAATAATCCTCTGCCAAGGTGTGGGATCCAATGTACATGTAACCCCTCAGGCTTCAGTTTACCTGGAAATTAAGAAAGACGTTCTTGAATGTTCTTAAACATGATGAGAACTCTCTTTCTTTTTCAGCAGAAATTAAAGCTTGCAGTTAGAGGTTGAGTGGAAGAGAGCGCATTCCATGTCAACATTTTGAAATGGATATTCTCAGTGTGGGAAGTGTATCTGGATAAGCCTAGAGCTTTAGGTGACTACTTTCTGTCTTTTAGAAATGCCAGTCTTCCTGTCTCCTTCTGGAGACCGTGTTTCCTCTTCTGCTAAGGAATAGATCTAAGTTACCATTTGCTGATCCTTGTCCAGTCTGCCTCATGAGATGAGAACTAAAGGTATGTGAGCAAGAGCCCAGTCTTTTGAAGTATTTTGCAACTTTAGCTACCAGTGTCCAGAGCACCTGCAATACTTCATAGTCAGTAAGTAACTTGAGTTTATACAACAGTCTAAAACAGGCTTATTGCAACATTGCAGTGGTACCTTCCAAACTGAGGTCTACATAAAGTGCAATTATGTTTGCCAGACTGATGCTAACATACATTATTTAAATGATGACACAAGCAATACTTCTGCTCTAAAATGGAGAAATTAAAGATATGAAAATATTATTTTTCCTCTTGCCAATGAAGATAACTTTATTTTCACAGGCTTTCCCTCTGAAATACAGGATTAACAAAACATGCTGTTTTTTTAATTTCAGAACTGAAGGGTTTGTGTCTTTCATCTGGTCAAATATAGCTTAAAAGTGAAAATAATATCAAAGTTATGGGAACCACAGTGAGGCTGTTAATGTGGTAACAATGGGCATTTGTCCAGTTAAAATAATATAAGGCTATACAGCTTTCCCATTGATGGCTGAAGCTCATTTAGTACTTTACAAGCATAGCCACAATATTTTCCAGATTATGTGGTTTGGCAAGATTCAGAATGAGTAAATTTACTTTCCTACACAGAAAAAATATAATTAACATAAAAAACAAGGCTATGCAGTATTGTTCTTTAAGTAAGCAATAATGCACCATGGCGTGTACATTAAACAGTCAATATTATACACCTTGGACAGGCTGAGGCAGAGGCAAAGCAATGGCTTAACATACAAAAAGATACATATATTATCTTAATAAACCTATGTGCAAGAGTGAAATGCAAATGGATATTTTATTTCCTTATTAGATTATTTTAAGGGAATGTGTATTTCACATTCATGTGTATAGTACTCACACATACTACCTTAAAAGTATGCTTTCTGTAAACATTTTATACTCTTAAGTAATATGTGGTTTTGCTATTTTCCTTTTGTTTGAGCATCTGGTTTTTTGGGGGGGTTTTCTGTTTGTTTTAGGTTTGGTTTGGGGGGTTTTGTGCTGCTACTAAGGGCAGAATGGCTTGGAAGATTTTTTTTTTTCTTAATTAAATTGATTAAATTTGTTAAAAGGACTTTCAACCTGGATACTCGCATGGAAACCATCTAAGAGACTATTCTTATTGATAGTAATCCACTTTCAAGGACACAAAGTTTGCAAAAACTCAACAAAGCTGAAAATAAAGTAGCAGGATTGGAAGAAACAGAAATTTCCAGTTCG
This sequence comes from Eurypyga helias, assembly GCF_000690775.1. Taxonomy (NCBI): domain Eukaryota; kingdom Metazoa; phylum Chordata; class Aves; order Eurypygiformes; family Eurypygidae; genus Eurypyga; species Eurypyga helias. Next base: position 41,144 of record NW_010230317.1, on the reverse strand, counting down.
GAGGTGAACTTGCAAGTGATTTGTGAGGGTGGGTTCATTCTTTTCTTTTGGTTTTAATTTTAAGATGAACTGACTGTTCAGCTGAAACTCAGATAGAAGGGAAACCATATAATGTAATGAGAGCATGGTGACCCAGGGTACCCAGGGTAACCATATACTATAGCAGCAAAATGAAAACAGCCCTGCTGAGATATCTGGTTAATGATCTACCAGTGGCACCATTCATGAGAAAGCAGAGTGATATACCAGGAGGAAGATGAAAAAAGAAGAAAAAATAAAACTTCAAAACACATGGAACCACTCCCATCACCTGAAGCTTAGACCACACACCTGAAAGGGAGTAACCCACATGCAGCCTGATCAAAGAGTATGAGCAACCTTATCTCCCTTTCAACTCCATCATTTTGCAGATGTCTTATATACTTACATGAAGTGTTTGTAAGGGAGTTATTGCATATTTTTTCCTGTTTATTTAATAATTATTGTAACCTATGATACTGTAAACTTTCATGAGCCACAGCATCTCCTCATAACTCCTGCATTACTGCTGTTTGGCTCCCAGTTGTTACACTTTCCTTCACTTCCCAATTCCACATGAGACTCCTTGCTCTGTTAAGATCCTAAACCAGCCCTCTGTATTGTAGCACTGAACATGAAGAAGCAAGAAATGTGTGAATAGTGGATGTGGAAACATACAGTTACATATATATATCATGCACAATACACATACTGACTTCTCTTCAGTTAATCCACCAGTCAAAGACTAATTGCATACAACACTTCAGTCATCTCCACAATTTAAGATATGCCATTGAACACCTGATTTAAGGAGTTACTTGAAAGACAAGAAAATCCTTACCAGCTATAAAGTTGCACTAAGTATTAAACTACTTTGAAGCAGAAACAAATTGCCAAAAGCCTTATATTGTAGGCTCTATTAACCACTTCCATCTCAGATTGAAGGGGAAGCAGAAGCCAGCGCTGGAGCAAGGTACAGGGATCTGTCCCATCAGCTGCTGATCCCAATGTACTCACATTAGTCTGCATGGCACAGCAGCATCTGTGTTGATATACAGCCCCTCATTCCCAGAGTGGAATTTTTTCTACTTTTGCTCTTGAATCAATATGGTGCTTCTTACAACATGAAATTGAAAGTTATCTTATCCTTCTGCTGTACATACACTATAACCTTCTTCTCTTAAAATGGACTAATCTCATGGATGTTATGGTACTGACGTATCTAATTAGATGGTCTAACAGATTTATGTTACTTCAGTGTATAAAGAAATGGAAATAGTATAAAAATATGGAGAAGACAATCACAAATTTGTATGCCTAAACACAACTTTGTGTCTGGGTCTCCATACTAATAAATTTCTTTTAATAAACGAAAGACCTATATCACCCTGAGTCAGAGTGCCAAGAAATCTAATGGGATTTGGAAAGGATTTGGAAGAGAAGAATAAAGGAGACAAGAAATGGAGAGAAAATAACTGAAAAAAACAGTTCTCTCCACTTTACATAGAAAATATTTTCTGAATGCTTCTTCATGTAGATGCCAAACAGTAATTTATATTAACTTACTGATGAGGCCATCTTCTCATAGAAAAATAAATTTCATTGGCTTGGAAAAATGTTGTTGATTTTCATTTTAAAATGGCACAGAAAATACTGCACAAAAGGAAAAATAATTATTTTATATTAAGAAAATAATGCGAACATTTCCCATATAAATAACTGCTGGAGGGTGATTTCCTGCTCTTCACTGACCCCCCACAAGCTATTTTACATAACAAATATTTTTTATATAGAATCTATATTAATGGCAGGATTATACTGTGTAAAAGAACATCTTGTCAAAAAAGTATACAATGTTTACCTGCAAAATCCACTATACTTGCATTCAGCAGTTGTCTTTTATTTCTCTTCTGTATGTGTTCTTGCAATGTTTTCATCAATCCTGTGGTTCTATGGATCCTTCATCAGTATATTAAGCAATGTGACTGGTGTCTGTCATGTGTGATTTGATTCTTTCTTAATTAGCGTAACATCTCTACCAGATTCAAATCCGTAGGATAGTATTACCACTCACTACGTTGTACTTTCATTGACGTTTCTCTTTGTAAGGCACTTTGCAAATCCCTTTCCTTTAGCAACACAGTAAGTCTAATATTGTCTAAAGACAAGATACTAATGACAAAGTTTTGTCCCAATTTGACAAATACTTTTATTAACAGCAACTAGCAAAACAGAAAGAGGTGAATTAGGGGAAAGAACCACTTTAAAATTAATTTGGTCAAGTCAGAATTATCATTTGGTTGCACCCTGCAACTTGAAGGCCTGCAAGTTTCTGATGTCTGAACTTGTTTCAAATATTTCTAAAAAGTTAGTGAATTATGGATCAAGAGAAATAAACTCTTCTGTCAGAAATATCAATTAATTTACCTTTTGAATCCACTATTAGCATATGATAGGTTTACTTAAGCTGCAGATCTTGGGAATAATATAATCAAAACCTTCCAAACTAATTTTAACTGTGTAATAAATTTCTTGTTTCTTTGATAAAAGTCATTGTTACCACTGAAAGATGTTCAGTGTTTACCTGCTTAGTATACTAGTCAGTAGTCCAGACCTATCAGCTCCACAGGCATGCCCTATACAGAATACAACATATTAAACATTATTAATAAAGCAGCAAAAAGTTAATATGTTCACTTAACCACTTCAACATCAAAGAAGGTAGTATATAGCAACAAGCAAGAAGGGCACATTAAATAGAGCTATCTTTTAATAACTTAATAAGATAGTCCTGAATAGATATAGATACCACTCACAATAAGCATATTCCCATCACAATTAAAACTCACAAAAAGATTTTTCAAGAATTCTATAAAGCTGCATGCCCTAGCAGGTGACTCTCTTGAATAAATTTTCTCATTCAAGTACTCATATATAAACCACACACACACATACACACAAATCTAAAAAAAATAAATGGTGAAGCCTTTGCTAGTAACTGTACAAATACACTGTTCTTCTTCTCTCTATAATTGTACAATTAAAAGTGTTTTATAAATTGCTGGCTTCCATGACAAAATAAGAAAATTTACGTATTTTCCTGAAGGATTCAGAATTTCCTCATTCCTAGCTAGTGGAACTTGCAATCTAAAATCATTAAGATGCTCCTGAAAATCTCAGTGTTTTTGAAACCTGACAAGTGCATATATATTCTTCATTCCAAAGTTTATGGCCCTTAAAATGGAACCATTAGAACCAGGTAGAATCAAAGCTTTCTTATTGTGAACAACTCTGTAAGTATTGATGTAATAATTCTACTTATTTTGAAAGTATTGCTGTAATAATCCTAATTATTTTGAAACACTCATATAAAGAAAATTTTGCACTGCTACTTCAAAGATACAGATTCTGTAAAGTCTCAAGTCTTTAATTGTTACACCAACTTTAAAAAATAAGCAAAACCAAGTAAAAAGACAAATATACAATGGTGTGATTTATAGGAAATGGTTTGTGAATGATACTACCACTACAGAGCACTCTAATACGTAGATCTCCAAATTAAATTACTTTAGGTGCCACCATCATTTTCTGTTTCTGTGGTAGAAGCAATAGCCACCAGCTGTGTGCTCAGCTTCAGATACATGCCAGTAAAGACTTTTGGCTGCTTGTGCAGCACATGCAGTCCAGAAGCCTTTTCCTCAACTTGTCTGGGAGGAGGTGGTGGGTTGCATGTTCCCCCACCCACCTTCGATGTCACCTTGAAAGATTCTGTAGGTGTCTTTGAGAACTCCTGCTCTAATGCATCCAAAAAACTTTTTCCACAATTACAATGCAATATTCAAGTAGCTATGACTATAGAAGACCAAAAAATGATTTCCTAAGGTACTGTGCAGACCATACCACACTCAAATCATTATGTTCTGCATATTGCTTTGAAGCACTTGTGAAAATTTCTTATTCCTTAATACATTGTGCCTGGTGCTGTTAGTGTGCTGACTATCTCCCTTTGTCTCCCAAAATTATTCCTTTTTATTATTCTGTTACCTTCAGCATCAATTTATCCAAAACATGGGTTACCCTTGGAAAAAGCACATTCAAAACAAACACTCCTAAACTCGCTCTTAAAAGTGTAGTGTTGGCAGTGGAGAACTGCACTCTAGGATTAACAAATCTGCTATAAACTAGGAGTATATCAGTTGCAAACAACATAGGAGATGGATCTAGGTATGCATATTAGATGACTGAAGCAATAAGTCAGCAGGATACAGCCATGAGAAAGCAAATGCCATTCAAGGACAAACCAGTTAAACTATTTCTTAGCAGAAAAAAGGAAAATATGTAGGCCATTGCTTAAGGCATCTGAGAGAGCTCAAACACATTTTTTTTTCATCGTGTTCATGGAAGAAGGAACCCGTAAAGAAAACAGCTGCAGAGATTACAAGAAAGAAGTCATCTTAAGACCAAGGCTGCAAAATTTTTACTTGTTTAGCCTAACAGCAAAAAAAGCTGATACAGGAAATAATTATTCTTTAAAAACATAATAGGATGGTAAACAGTAGGCAAGGAAAAGAACTATTTGCCCCAGCAGACAATGTTGGAACAAGAACAAATGGGTGCAATTTAGTCATGACTAATTTAGGGTGTAAATAAAATGGTTTCGGATCATGAAAGAGGTAAGGTTCTAGAGTAGTTTTTTTAATACAAATAGTGGGGACACAAAAATAGCAACTCAAGCTATTTAACGATGAGGAGTGTTAAGTTCATGGAAAACGCTACAGGTATACTTCCTTGTGTAAGTAAAGGACTGCATTTTGATCACCCAGGAGATAGTTTCTAGCATTATGCTTGCCTATTTACTGAAGGCATAAGGTTTAAAAAAAGAAAAAAAAAATTATCATATTCATTGCATACAGCTTTAGAGATATTGCTTAAGCAAACGTCACCCGTATGTAAAGGATCTCTGTAATTAAGTTTGTGTTTTTCAACAAGAAAATACTTTAACTTCATAAATAGGTATCACATTGTATTTCAGTCATTGGAAGGAAGCTTTTAAACGTAAGGGTGCAATTTGTCACATGCTAATTTTCTGGGGTTTTATAGTGTATCTTTCTACTACTTTTAATTTGCCTTGGTGTCTTCTTTTAGAATCATAGAATCATAGAATGGTTTGGGTTGGAAGGGCCCTTAAAGATCATCTAGTTCCAACCCCCCTGCTATGGGCAGGGACACCTTCCACTAGACCAGGTTGCTCAAAGCCACATCCAGCCTGGCCTTGAACACTTCCAGGGATGGGGCATCCACAACTTCTCTGGGTAACAACTTTAGCCTTTGAAGTTCTAAACAAGTTTTATCAGCACATGTGGACAGCAATAGGAGACAGGTGGAAAATAATGTCTTCCTATTTATTTGTACCAGACTGGCCAAATTTGGCTCCTGAGTTCCTCAGATGAGCATTTGCTGTTGGTTTAAAGCAGTATTAGGAAGAAGAAGAAAAAAAAAAAAAATTATAATCATGGAAAGATGGAATCTGAATAACAGAAAGAAAGAAGCAAATATAAAACAATATATGACTTAGAATAATAACTTAAAATTCAGGAAGGGCATCCAAAGAAAATAAGGAAAATATTATGAAATTAATTTCCACAAACACAGAAATAATTTGCTGAGATTGCAGTCAGTTTAGTCTAGAGACTCAGCACCAAAGCACTTCTTAAAGTTTTCTTGTGCAGCCTCTGATGCCTGTGATTGTCTCACAATTAATTTGTCTCACTTTTTTGCAAGTGTATGTGTACGCATATGTATATAATTATAAATGTTCTTTTTATCATAAATTATTTGTCATTTATATTCTCTGTAAGCCCACTTACAAAAGAATATTATGGAGGAATCTGTATTATCAACCACAGTATGCACAGCTATTAGCTTATAGTTGGTACTTGCTCATCAGATATTATAAAAATATGTGAAAACATAATAATATATGAGCAATCACTTAGGTAAGTATACTTGACCAGATACTGGAGGAATCTGCCTGTACCACATAGAGGAAAAGGGAGAAGCACCATTATGCGGGCTGGCTGTAACAGACTTCACTCCATTTGCTGAAAAACTATGATAGTCCTAATGGCCACAGAAGGAAATTAGAGAAATTTAGATAAAGAAGCAAACATATTAATTTCCATACTTTTCCAGGTTTGTTGCTGACAAAAATCAAGATATGCAAAACTGTAGTAAGAATAATGCAAAACAGTGAAGTTTTTTAACTTAATTTTTGGTTCACTTAAATTCCCCATTGTATGAAACTGTTTCCTTTTTAACCCATTCTTAGAGTTACTACCTGCTATATGCAACAGCTTTTGTTACTAACAGCTAACTGAAGCTACAAGCCTGAAAACCTCAGGAAGTTTTTAAGAACAAAAAGGGACTCACATCATTAAAAATGCAATTTCAAATTCTTTATGTCTGAAGTTGCTACGCAGATACTAGCCATAACACTTACGAGACAGATGCCAATTTTCACTTTATTTTCTTCACTTTTTTACTTCTGCCATGGGACTACAAATGAAATTTTTAATAGTGTTATGGTCTGGTTTAGAAGGACACATTTCTGATAAGGAACTGTTATTTCTTCTCCTATGTAGCTCTCAGAAGGATGCCATGACCTCTATGTTGAAAAAGGGACTGACGAGAAATGTGTTTTCCCTCTGTGAAATTCGGTCTGCCTATTCCAATAGGACCTAGTCAGCATTTGGGACTTTGTAAAGTTTTACTATCACTTCTAAATGAATAGCTCTTAATTTAGCTTTTGAAAGTGAAAGTATAACTTCCAGGGAGAAAAAAAAGAGACAAGCTACTCTAAGTGCCAGGTTATTGTGTGTTTCTGAAGGTTGTGCACAATGAAAATGAAGCTACAATATGGGAAGAAATTTATCAGTGTTCAGTAGAAGTCAAATTGATGAAAGCAACATGTCTCTTAGTTAAGTTTTACACCTTTGCTGATGGTGAAGAGGTCATGAGCAGGAACTATAAGATTGACAGCGATTCCAAGAGGTGATTTGGATTATACTAGGTAGAGTACCCTGCAAGGATTATTCTTAAGAAGCAGTGAAGGTCGGATTTTAGTCCCATTCCTTTTAAATTCTGCCTCATGCCTCAAACCTGCACCCTATGCTCCCCTCCTAGCATTCTCTTTAGTGTAGTTAGATTTTATCTAAATTTATAACCTCCAAGTTATACTTAAGACTCTTTCGTGTCTCTACGGTGATACAAAGGGACAGGCAAGTTATACTTCACTTTTCTAACCCCTGATAGTATTTATGATTTAACTAGCAAAATGAGCTTCAAAGAATTAAATTAGTCAGTAGCAAGGCTGTAGTGGTCATCAACACTGAAAATATCATGAAAAAGAGGCAATAAACCCATGATTCCTGATTTATCTTTGTGTCAGACTAGTTAGTATTTCTGGCAGGTCCTTTGTCTCTGCCATTTGGATGTGCTGATTTTTAAAGCGAGTTTTCCCAATGGACTATATTTTAATACAACAGGAAAATTTAATATTTGGGGAGATTTTAAATACATTTTTAATAGCCTTAGTGCTTTCTGTATAGATTAATTGCCAGAAAACTGAATAAACATATTTGCAAGTAGAGAAGAGTATTAAATGAAAGTACTTTGCAAATGGCAATAAATCTTAAAAGATGGGGGAAAACAGTAAATATATGATACAATTTAGAAGCTTGGTGACAGCAATTCTGAAATAACTAGTTATTTGTCCATCATCAATGAAAATTGCATTCCTAATTGTGCAAAACCCACAACGTTCCTTCATCTAACCAGTTTCAGATCATTCATTTAAGTAGTTTTCTCATGCAGATGTAGCAATATTGACTAAACCTAGATTATGAAGGAACTAAAATCAGCTCACAACCCTGATGCAGTTCATAATAACCTCTTCTGAAAAAACAAAACAAAACAAAAAAATCAGCCCAATATTTATTATTATACTTACAGTAATTAAAAAAACCAAGCACACATAATAGGAATATCCACAAATTCTTATGGTGTAAATTGTACGTCTGTCTAAACCAACCAGTTTCTTTACTTCTGATATTCATGGATACTTTAGCTTATTTTCTAGATTTTCTTATTTCAAAACTGTCTCTTAAAAAAAACCAATGTCTTGTCTGTGGGTAATGAAAATGAGCAATTTACTGGGAGTTGTTTAAAATTAAGACATATTTAATGAGATTAAGATTAAGACAGCATTTTAATGCTTTATAAATATACAAAAATTATTATTATGGTTAAGTAACCAGTCTTTTTCACACATTTATGATATCCCTTGACAACTGAATATCACTGAAACTTAAAATTCTTTGGAGTAGTCAATCTTATATCCTTTGTGTATTAACTATTTTATTAGCTATTCCCCCAAGTTATGGATATATATTTCCCAAACACATAATTAGGGTGCTCTTATTGCTCTTAAAGAAAATATATCCATAATGAAGTTATTCTTCTCCCAATTACATGAAGGTATTCACATACAAATCTGTATGTGACACAGGCTTAGGAAGTATATGCAGGTAACTGACTATGTTAAAGCTTCTCAGCACTCTTAATTAACAATACCTTGTTCTGTGGTTCTTACAATCATGCCAGACTTTACCTGCTCAGCTGGTATTTTCCACACAGCACATTCACATCAGATTTTCTCCCTCCTTGTTTCTATTTTTGTTGTTATTAATTATTGTTATTATGTCACTGTTTGTAAGCTCTTGGCCTTACTGATGCTTAAAAATACAGGAAATGTTCCTGTGCCTATGTGCCTTGGAGAACTCGGTAGAGATGAACAAAAGATGAAGGATTCTCCCTGGAAAACTTGCCTATTGCTTTCTGTGAAAATCCACCCATGTTTGGGTGCTTGGAACTGCCTATACTTTGGAGGCCAGACTGGAACAATAAAGAACCAGTCTGATGCCAAGCAACTGAAAACAAAAGCTCAGCTGGAGGGGAGGAAGTGGACTGTAAAGTGGGACAGCAAAACCAAAAAAAAGGTCTATTTGGAGAGGATTAGGATTGACTGGGACCCAGGGTGGGAAGTGGTAAGGGTGCAGAGCTGTTAGAATAGAAATGGGAAGCCTGGGAAAGAGTGGCTGGAGTGGGCAGAGACATCGTGACAAGAAGGTTGCTTTCAAAATGGGAAAATGCTGAGATGGAGAGGAGAATCAACAGCATGGGGTGCAAAATTTACTCTGTGCTCAAGAAAAACTCTCAATGACCAGCAATTCAGTCTTTTTGCCCTCATTTCTTGAAGATCCTGCTCCTAATTTACCACACACAGCACTGGTGATGGGAAGACTAATTTCCGGAAGGATTTTCCCCTAATACTTACCTATTCATTATCTGATTCACATCTGTTAATTCAATTATTTTCACGAAGTGCCCTAAAGAATTGTGTTTAGAGAGTCTTATTTACAAAAATAAAATAAAGACCTAGAGATTAATGTCACAAGTATTGTCTAAATTGAGGCAAACAATCTGAAGTACCAGAAAGTTACATTTTTTATTCCTTAACAGAGAAATGCATCCTATGCATACTTCCATGGACTCCAGATACTCTTGTGAGGTTGCAGCAATTCAGCAAGTCACACTCACCTGTCAAACATGCAAAAGATGAAGTGCATATCATTGAAAAGTTTGTTTTCAGTAATTACCTAGCATCAAATTCTAAAGCAGAGGAAAGGATGCTCTCTAACTCTTAATTACAATAAAACAAACACAGTGTACCAAAAAAGCTGAAACTCTAAGCAACCAGAACAAGCCCATCAGCTTGCCAAGACAGAGCTGGCCTTCACAAACAGGTAAGCAATAATTTTAATTCAGACTAGATATGGAGAAAATAATTCCTTTTTTGAAAAGGAATTGCAATAATCCATGCTAATTCTATGTATGATACAGTCCATACTATATCACTATACCTACAGTCTGTCCTTTTTTTGTTTTTTAGTTTTATTTTAATTTAACAACATTTCCCAATGTAGCATTTTTCACAAGAGCTAATTCACTGTGTGTGCTTGGCTAGGCATGACCAGTTACAACTGAGGCATATTGTTGCAAGCATGCTTTTGGATACAATTCTCTGGTAATCTTTGAGACAGAAATACCATCAAATGTAGTTTAAAAAAAGGGAAAGTTTTTAGGCACAAATGGGGCCATATTTTTAATTCCCACTCATTTTTAACTTTGCATTCATTAAGGCAAATTCTAACACAATGAGGATATTACCCTGATCTAGAAAATGCACAAAAAGAAGCTCTGTTGGCATGAGACCTGGAAAACCATTGCCTCCACTGCATTTCATTTCAGAATTAATTTCCCCCTTTTGGTCAGTTGGAATTAATTTAATTTTGAGAACTTCTGGTTACATTACAATTGTGCAGCTAAAAGCACAGAGCAGGTGTACATTTATAGTCCAGAGTGCAGAGGAATCTAGAGATTATACATACTTACCAATAATGCATTTCTCTACATTCTTAGGGCATCACGTTTCCATAGGCAGTTACAACTAATTCAAAACAACCGTAAGGTGAAAAAAAACCTTAACCCACAACAGACTCTATTATCCCCAGGACTCTTGTCCAAATAGATACAACCATTACAGATCAGAACTTGTGTGTTTTATAGCAGCTGATAAGAATGCAGAATTGACAAGCAAGTGAGAACAAATATCATCAACAAAACTGCAGGCAGTACTGTAAGGAGGTCCCTTCAATTTGCAAATAAACGTGTCCTGAGTTGCTGGTTTCCATATATGTTTAGCTCAGGACATGTGTCTTGGTGAAAAAATGCATCTTCTGTTCAACCTTGTGTCAACTATACTGGACCCTTATAATCAAGAAAAAAAATACAAACAAACAAACAAACAAAACAAAACCAAACAAAACCAGCAACAACTTTCACAGGAAGGCTGTAATGGATTTGAACTAATCCATCTTTTATGTTGATGGCACAGGAAGTCGTACTATAACTTGAGTGGTAGTAGAATGGGCTTCCATAGAACGGCATAGTTTGGAAGGGACCTTAGAAATCATCTAGTTCCAACTTCCCTGCCATGGGCAGGGACACCTTCTACTAGGTCAGGTTGCTCAAAGCCTCATCCAGCCTGGCCCTGAACACTTCCAGTGTTCCATTTAATAAGGAACTCATGTGAAGAAGTGTTTTGGCCCTTACTTTGCCGTTGCGGATTCATTTGCAGACAAGTGAAACACAATGAAAAACATCAGCACAAAACAAGTTTAATACATCTTGCGATACAATCTAGATTAACTGCTGAATCACTATTGAAAAAATTAGTGGCTTTATGTTAGAAGTTTAATATTTCATGATCTGCCATTTATTTTGGCACATACAATTATACATGTTAAATATTTCAACTGTAGCTGCACCTGATTAACTATACCCATATCAGAAAATACATGGATGATACAGCTGACTATATTTTAGTGCTTTTTATGAGGTAATATTGCTAATATTTACTTCATGATTCTGTGGTTGAAAAGGTTTTAATGCTTTCTTTCCCATTTGTATGTGCAATATATCCTATTGTCAGACTGTAATTTTTCCTTCTTTGAAACACACACCAGCCCCAAAGGCAGAGTTTACTTCCTGAGGTTTTCAAACTTTTTATAAGAGAGTCCCATAGATAACCCCACTTCCAGAGAGCACTGTCATAATATCCTCTAGCATCTATTGCAGTGAATTACACTGAGAAACAGTGTTAGGCCTGACCAATATTGCATATTTTGAAATGTGAGGCCAGTATGGAGCAGTGGGAGAAAGTCAGTGGCATATTAAAAATTCCATCATACAAACACAGGTAAGTTAGAGGACTTCAGAGTGGATCCACAGTATGATTTGTATTAGACCCTTAAATGAAACTGTCAAGAGCATTTCAACTCCATATTAGATCTGCTCTGCAGTTGTTAATGAGGACAACTAGCACCCCATGACCAGCCACTCTCTACAGACTGTTGCGACAGATAACATTGGTTAAAAAAACCTTAATGTAAACACTCCAAAGAATCAAAATGGTTAACAGACCATGATTGTAAAACAGTATATGATACTAAAAGATCATAGTAGTAATAATAATAATGAAAATGCTAACAGGTATTTTATGGTATTTTGCAAAACATTCACATTCTTGTTTGCATGATCCTTGCAGTATAGTAGTTATATCAGTATATGTTACATTTGTGTGCACAAAATCATAAAATCCTCATCATAAAACAGTTAATCCAGAACACCTAATTCTCTTCAGAAAAGTTTGATCTGAATCACTTGATTTTATTACCACAATAACAGAATGTAGATTTTACACTTTCGCCAGATTTTCAGTCCATGATCTATACATGGATTTTTCTTTGTTAAGTTCTGAATGCCATGTGAAAATGAAGAATATAAATAAAGCACTGAATGGATTCATTCATTACAGATCATGTTATAACTTGAAAGTATGTTTTCTAAGAAAAACAGCTTGGTAAATCTCATTACTGAATAATTTAAATTCAAAATTTTTGTGTAATCATATATTGTGCCTTTTCAAATTCCATTGTTATCACAGCTCAAGCTGTAAAATCTTCTGCCTCTTCTACCTCTAGAGAATGGTCTCCACTCACATACAGGAAATTTAGAAGTACAGTAAACTGTTTTTAAAGAAGATAACATTTCTAAAATCCAAAGGTTTCAAGAACATTATTAATTAGTTATAATAAGTTCCTATTTAATAATGCTAAACAGTCAAAGCTGAATACAAACCCAATCTTTAAGTTCTTTTTGCATAGTATTTCTATAACCATATTTTGAATAAAAAGCCATATTTTAAATACACATTATTCTCCAGTTTTAATGTGAACAAGTATTGAAACACTTACTTAGATGTCATAAGATCATGCTGTATTATATAACAATGTGCTATAAACATGCATTTTCCCCTAAGATATACAACACAGTCACATAAATAAGAAGAAATACTGCTTACCTTCCTTCCTTAGAAAATATTCCCTGAAGGGAGAGCAAATCTGGTTATACAATGGAAAACAAGACTGAAGTGGACAACTCACACATACAGACAGCAGCTACAGCCATCTCCACGAAGAATGCCTGTTTCTAGCTTCCTGTACATTTCTCCCACATTGCAGTTATTCTGCAAGGACTCAAATGATGCTTAAAACACTATTCTGTAGCATGGCTATAGGCACCAACATATTGCATAAATGGTACTTACTGTTCAAGAAGTCATGCACAGGAAAATTTAAACCTCCAAAACAGATTTATTACAGCTGAGCAGATTGTGGCAAAAACTGCACCTGGCTTGTCAGAAAAAGTTACTTTCTGTGATCAGCACATATTCATAAAGCACAGTATCTTTACATTTATGTATGTGCATGCGTACTACATACACACATCTACAGAAGGAATTCCAGCCTGTCTTTCACAACCACATGCTAATTGCTGAATAGAGAAAAATCTTGTTAGTATTACACATGATCATTTTTCTTGATCATGGCTTTTGCATACCATTTTCTATGTAGTACAACCAAGACTGGTGATGTTAGAAAGCATTTGTAACTCAGACACGAGTAGTTATTCACATAAGGCATCAAACTCATTTTGTCTTCCCCTGCAGGAGTACTTGCTACTGCAGCAGCAGCACAGGGTCTCTCGGCTGGTACTCGTTTGCTGCAGTCTTTGTGCGTAAGTATACGGTACAAACAAATTAGTAACACAATGACATCCAATACCCAGGAACTAAAGAAAATCAAGAAGCAATCAGATCTTACAGCAGGCATGTAGATCAGCTATAAAAACACTTAACAGTAGACAGATTTTTCCTGTTCTGTCAGAGTTAAAGGTACCAAAAGGAAGCACACACTAAGGCATTTTTGTTCCACTGTGATATTGATCCAATGCCAGACGTAGTGAAACACAATGGGCACACAGTCAGCCTTGGTAAATTAGGTAAATTAGGGATCATTTGATGGTGTTCTATTGTTGCTATTGTAATCACAGTAATTTTCACTGGTGATGGTGCTTAGAGATGAAGTGCGGTTCTCAGGATAATTGTGAAAGGTATCGAAAGATTCAGGGTGTAGCATCTGGTTTTAAAAGCTCTTCAGATTCAAATTGGTATTTTACTTTATCTTGAATATTTATTAGAGATTCAGATCATGCCGGTTTAAATGGAAAGGTGAAAGCAGGGTGATTTCAATCTATGAATTATTCAGATTCAGACCGGTGAAATTGCCATCCATGAACTGATTCTCTGACAGTCTCTTTTGCAGAGCATCCATTACGCTTGTCATTTTTATTTCTTTATCTACAGTCTCTTTCTCAGTTACTGAGCTCGTCCCTTAGGGCTGTGCTTCACAAACCAAGTATTCAAATTGGCAATAGCCTAAATGTATTGCTGTCTCAAATCGCAGTCTCCACAGGCTGTCTTTTCCAAATAATTAAAAACCACATCCACAATAGTGTCTGTTAGTCTCTTCCATTAGATGCATTAAAAAAAAAAAACACCCACACAAAAAAAACCACCACCAGTAAAAATAAACCTAGATCGTCATATCAAAGAAGAATTATGTTCCTGTAACAGTCCAGCAAAGAAAGTAGTGCTTTAGCTTTGTGCTTGTTCCTTTGTTGTCAGTGCAACCTATTCCAGTTGCACAGCATCACGCAGAAAGAAATAACTGTTAAAGCAGGCTGACTTCGTGCCCTGATTTCCAGCAGGAGCAGTTAAGGACTGCATTATAGAGAGACTAATCCATGAAAATATACACTCGGAGACCAAGCACAATTAATAGCTTCTTACAAGCAAGAAAAACAGAAGTAGAGGTAGTTGTACTTGTAGCATTGTAGTATTAGAAGAAGGAGAAGCGACCGGATAACCGAAAGTGTTTCATTCTCTCAGACTCCAACTGATACAGATTGCAATCCCAGACACTCTCCACTTGATGGCTGGTTGTGTCATTGCTAGTCGACTGCTGCCCTGTATCCAGAACGACTGGGATTGATTTAGGTCAGAGAGTCTGGTTTCTTCTTTGAGCTTGGTTCTAATTGTTGCAAGGAATTGCAGCAATCTGTATTACCAATCTGTATGACCCTGAGACACCGGCACACCTTCAGTAGTCAAGTGCCGGCAAAGGCCCCAGTCAGACAGTGACAAGTACCATCTCCTTTGTCCTATTGTTGCAGGTATATCACCATGGCATAAAAAAACCCCTCTTAGTATATACTCAAAGAGGGAAACCAGGCGTTCTTCCTCAGAGGCAATATGGGTATAGAGCTCCAAGCAATCCCTGCTCAGCTGAAAATGTTTCCAGGTTGAAGCCAACAGATCCAGGCTGTGTGTCTGTTCCTATGCTAATACCAGGAAAATTTCCCTTGTATGAAAAAGGCAAGAATAAAAAAAAAAATCTATGCTGCTTTGTGCCTGGTTCTATGCGTCTGCTTTGCCGCACTGCGACTAGAAAACTGCAGCAGTAAGAGCTCTGGCAGTTGCGATAATGTAGAAAGCAGCAGCTCTGTGACGAAGCAGTCAGCTGACTCACAGTGTTATCATTCAATATCCTCTATAGGATAAGGCCAGTTTCTAAGGTGGCACCAGGAGGATGACCTTGCATTCAAAAATTGGGCTAGAAAGAGTGGTGAGACTCATGTACACCTGCAAGTGATTTTGGGGTGATATGTAGCATTATCATCAAGAGCATGCAGGTCTTTAATGTTCTCATTTCCTTTCCTCCTTTCCTTCTTCTTTACAAAACAGAAGTTGTCATTTATTTAGCAGCTTTCCTTCTATTATGAAATCGTCAATATGATCACATGTAGCTGATAACAGCTACCATTAATGACAGTGGTTAGGTAAATTATTTGAAAGTATTGCTTGTAAACCACTTTTCTACAAGAAAACCTATTAGGTTTTGCTTAACCCTCCCTTATCCATGACTATGGACATGCTCCAGAAGAGAGAAAGTAATCAGGTGAACACCCCTGAAAGGCATGTCTTAATTGTGTAGAGCACATTTCTGAGTTCTCATCAAGGTATCTAGTGACCTAGGTTGATTTTCATGGCTCTCTGTAGCTCCCAACTAAATTCAGTGTGAACATTTGGTTGTTCATGCCTCTGGGATGTGGGAGGTGAGAACTTTGAAGTTACAGTTGGCAAATATGGGAACTGATTAAAGTTTGAAATCAACATGAGTGAAGTGCCCCACCACTACCTTGGACATTGAAAGTTCCCTTGGCGAATGTCAGGCATGATCTTGAAGGACTTCACCATGTGTCTACCTACTTAAGTTATACCTAAGCTAGAGCAGCTCCATCAGAAATTGCTATAAATCAGCTTGCCAATCAGCTACTGAAAGAACATGTTCCTTGACCTAGGACAGATCAATTTCCACTCATCTCAGTTGACATGCTGTACTGGTTCAGGCCAAAACTAAATTGTCTCTTACAGTTCCTATTGTAGACTGTGCATTTCAGTAAGACACATTATAACTGCATTACAAAGTACTCAGAAGGTCTTAGCCTGAAATTTAACAATATTCAAATAAGGAAGCAAGAATTATACACTAAATTGGTATTCCCTGCAATAATTCTACTCATGCCAAATTACATCAGCATTAAAGTGGACATAATACAGATTTCTGTTATTAACACAGCAATTTGCAGCAAAATCCCAAACTGTAATCAATGAACCATTAAAAAAAACGTAAAAATTATAAAAGCTGTTGCTGTATCTTTAAGGTGCATCCTCTTAGACAACACAAAGAGTAGAGCATCCCTGCAAAGACTGTATGTCCATTGCGATATTTCCTCAGGGAGAAATGTCTGTTCTCATGTGTAGTTGGTTAATGGACGAATAATATAGCCTTAGTCCTGTCTCTTCCTTAATCATTTTTTATTAAATGCCCCAGAGGCCACTGTTCCGGCAATCGGCAAAATCAGCACAGACGTCTAGTGGTCAGTTGCCTGTGTGCTCCTCTTCCCCCTTACAACCAATGGACCATACTCCTCAATTACGGGCTGTGCCTCCACACTCCCATACACTTGATACTCAAGAATATATTTTCATTTGCTATTCCAGAATCTCTGATGGAAGCTAGGCAGAAGCATGAAGTTCAGGCAAACGCCAGTAAGCCAAGGATGCCAGTTTTCCAGCCTTGAAGGGTTTGCTGGATGACTAGTGGTGTCTTCACTGTACTAATGAAGTCTCCTTTTCTGTTGAGCTCCTCTCCACGATTGCACTTCATGGATAAGTTGGATAGCTGTTCCTCCAATAGACTGAACAGCAGCTCTTCATAAGTGAAAGACGGTCTGCAGATGCCAGAAGATGTGTTTCCACCAACCATTAGAGTCATGGGAGGGGAGAGGGCAGAAGGGAGCATTTCTCTCCTTTTCCCCAGTCATCAACTCTGTGGGGCCAGCTACATCTGTAACAATCACAAACCAACAATTTCTCCCAGCTTCTTTCTGCTGTAATCCATTGCTTCTCTGGGGACAGGTAGAGGCATTTTATTCTGCCCAAGCTCTGCAAGGCTGGAGCATGTATCTTGCAATCTTTGCTGAGGAAAGGGTGAGGGAGGCCAGTTGGATCTGGCAGCAGTGCCCTGCGGAGTCAGTGATGTGTGAAACTGCAGGATGAGGCATAGCCACTGACAACAGTTCAGGAGTTCTCCTAAAACTCACACAGGGGTTGGTTCCAAGACTGACTTTGCACTTTAGTTTTCTAGTGTTGATTCAGACCAATGTAGTTTCACGGAACATGTGCATTAACACCCATACCTCCCCCAATGAACAAGATTCTAATTTGGCTTTCTTAAAGTCTGTACCAGAGCGTTCAAAGTTGAGTGCTGTGATTAGTTTTTGGCTATGTATCCACATGTGTGTACTATATTACACTGCATTACATTACGTTCAGGGTAAGAAATCAACACTTGGACAAGTTTGGGTAAGTGAAACACTGAAAAGTTTTACCTCATTTATTACTTCATAAGTCCAGGAACAGAGCAGATTAAAATCTTGCCTCTTTTTTCCCCTTTTGTTTTTTACTGAAATGAAAATTTTATCCAAACCCATAAACTGCATGCCAAGTTTTAGCAGAACATACTTAGAAACAGCTTAAATATTAAACCAAAAGTTGGATGGCCAATGACATTAAAGGGACGCTCTCTCACAGGCTCTTAACTGTAGCATTGATGACAGGATGCTGTATTAGAACTGAATTTTTAAAGCATCGCAAAATATATACCACCTATTGTGTGAAATTACAAAGCTAAAACATTTTACAAGTCTCTTTGTGTTCCCCTTTCCTAAACTTGTGCAGCAACATGTTAATTTAGTTGATGTTATTTCAAAATCAGAGAGTATTGCTGTGAATTAATAGGGCTGGTTAATGTTCTATGTTTTTTTGCTATTTCTTATGCTGGTAATGATTTTTAGTCAATGCATATACTTAAATGCCAAACATTTAATCAGCATATATTTATTTCAAATGGACCTTGGGAGTTTTTTCTTTTTATTTGTCAGATTTTAGTAAATTAAATTGCTTTGATTTTAATTGTACTGTTGTGTAACCAAGCATCAGGTAATACATTAAGTTACAAGTTTTTTCTGTCCATTAGTAGTTGACCTAGTTTTTTATTCTTTCCCAATGTACAAACTTCGGTCCTTCAGGTATTTAAAATAATATACACATACTGTATAAAATCTTCCCAACAGCTGGTTCACCAACACTCCCTGCTCCCTATATCTTTAATAAGCTTCATGCAAGTCAAGTCAACTGGGAGAAAAGAAGATCCAAAACTCTTACTTTTCTTCAACATAATTTGCCAAAAAAAATTCTAAAAACCTGAAAATGCTTACAGACCTAATCCCTAAATACACATAGAAAATGGCCTTAGAAAGTGGGACTCAGACTTGAGATATAGAATTTATCTTTTACAAGCTGCCCTCAGAAGACAAACAGGGGCTAATTCAAAATATAACTCTTGTCACAGAAGTGAAAGAAAATCCTGTGTATTTCCCAATTAAACCCTGCCTGCTGAAACAACTGAATCAGAACAAATTGCTTGTGTGCAAGTTACTTCAGCTGTACAGTGAAAGAAAAAAGAGATGTGTGCCTCCTCAGCTATGTAGTAAATAGGAACTACCTCCATGCGGGTTTACGCATTTATAGCTAATGTGGAGACCTAAATGGGAAATCAGGGGAATTAAGTGAATTTGTGACTCTTCCTCCAGGACTTTGGTCTTATAACCTCTTAAAATGATGCTATTCAGCCACATCCAGATAAATACATATATATGTATATTGCAGTGCTGATTATTCTGCTACGAATAACTTTTTTCATTCAAGTGTTTAAGATGCAAACAAAACTAACTGTGAAAAATATAACAAAATAGCAATATGTGTAAAACAATTACAGTTTTTGATCCAAATTATGAGAGGATGACTGCATGAGGTTGGTGAATGTAACAGGAGTGTCAGTAAAGCACAGGAACAAAGAGACATCTTGTCTGTGGCACATCATTGGTGCCACTTATTAATGATCATAGAATCATAGAATGGTTTGGGTTGGAAGGGACCTTAAAGATCATCTTGTTCCAACCCCCCTGCCATGGGCAGGGACACCTTCCACTAAGGTTGATAACATTGCTCAAAGCCTCATCCAGCCTGTCCTTGAACACTTCCAGGGATGGGGCATCCACAGCTTCTCTGGGCAACCTGTTCCAGTGCTTCACCACCCTCTCAGTGAAGAATTTCTTCCTGATATCTAATCTAAATCTCCCCGCTTTCAATTTAAATCCATTACCCCTTATCCTGTCGCTACAGGCCTTTGTAAAATGTCCTCCTCCAGATTTCTTGTAGGCCCCTTCAGGTACTGGAAGGCTGCTACAACGTCTTCCCTGAGCCTTCTCTTCTTCAGGCTGAAAAAGCCCAATTCCTTCAGCCTTTCCTCATAGAAGAGGCACTCCAGCCCTCTGACCTTCTTGACATCTTGACTACATAGCTCAGAATGTATCAACATTACTTCGTTTTTCTATCGTTATTACTGGAAGTCTGTTTAAACATTCTGTGATAGAAACCAAGGCCAGTGCAAAGGGGTGGCTGCCTGTCTTGAGCAAGATTACTATTACAGGTTTGACCTTACAGAGATATGGCATTTGATAAATCTGGGATAATTAATCATGGAGTAACCTATGAGATTATCCATTTGGGGCCTCTTTTATCCAGCTTTGGATAGTGTGTGCTTTGGTTGATAATTCTGTTTGCTAAGAACAACTTCAGTAGTTCCAGTGATGAATAAGGAAACAGTCCTGGAGAGAAATAAAAAGTGGAAAATATGGCATAAAGTAGGGGAACGACTATAAAAAGACAAAACTGAGTGAGTGCACTGAACATACTGACCAAATGCAGCAGTTTGCAGATAAAAAACCCATCAATCTGCTACAGCCCACCCAGAAACCTGAAATTCTCCCCAAACTTTCAAGGTCCTAATCTTCTATCAAAACAATCCACACCTTCATCCATGTCCTCAAGTTTTCACCAGTGTTTACATGGTTGTGTATTGTTGTGTGTTGGATATGTAATGTTTTTACTTAACATTACCATGCTCCTAATAGATTCCGTTTTAATGATCAGTATTGTTACAATTAGAAAGTAAATCAATTTGTTCATTTAAACCTTTAAAATACAATCAGCTAAAAATAAAAATAGTAATTAAAGTTTTCAAATAGAAAAAAAAAACCCACCACAGAAAAAAACAAATATGCAAGCAGGTGTTAAAGTGAATGCAATCAGTTCCAGATTTAAAACAGCCTCCCCATACTCACACCCCCTCTCTCCACTACTGGGTGGTCACAGTCTCATGGCTGTTAGTAGTGGTTTCCTTTAGAGTCATTACGGACTTCTGTTTTCACTCATTTAAAAATGGGAAGAAACAGAGGTATTGACTTAATTTTCTGCACACTCTGCATTAAGTTTCAAAATCTATCCCTAAGGAAGCAGGCTCCTGAAATGGTGGTGGAGTGTACCTAATCAGTGAAGGAGTGGGAATTTGGAAGAGGCTTGCAGTCAGGAGAACATGTTATTGGCCCTGTATAAATTTCTGGGGCTTTACTTCTATTCAGTATTAGCACTAGTCTGGCCCCACAGAGCATATAGATGTTAGGTGTGCTTCTGAAGCACATCTTCCAGGTCAGAGTAATCCAAAAGGAAGTCAGTGTGCGTGCTGCAAAAGGGGTCTGTGATGTGAACATCAGCAGTGTAAATGGAAACATCTGAAAGATGTACTTCAAAAGTACACTCTTCATCCAAGCCGAAGTGATAGTAGAACCACAGACAAAGACTCCATTCCCATCTTACAGTCAATATTAAAACTGCGCTATTTCAATGAGACATCCACTGAGGATCAGCCATTCTGACCTCTACTCCCATGCCAGCCCTCATCCACAGTGTGTCTAGAATCAGGCTTTGTGGAGTACAAAACTGCTTAGTATTACATCCAATACCCACAAGAACAGCATCTGGGACTTCGTATAATTTTTTTTTTTTCTAAATTCTGTTTAGGAATATTTGGATATTACATGGGCTGGTGTAACGTAACTAAATAATCAACATAGTTAATTTTTTTCAGTTAGCAGATGTGCACTTAAATCAACATCTCTTTCATGAGCCATGTGAAAGCACTTCACAGTCGCACTGTGAACTTCTTCGTGTTAAATTTTCTATATTGTTCTATTTAATGATTTCTGTATGTGGCCCTTGAAAATTACTTGTTTCTCCTTTAGCTATAAACCAAATATAGCTCAATCAAAAAGAAAACAGAATTTAAATCTCTTTCTGAGGGAAACAATAAAAATATGCTGTTCTGTTTTGAAACCTAAAATTAATGATAGTGGTTATCTCTTCCAATTGACTTAACAGGGCCAGGATTTTACAGGCAGTATTTCCTTTGCTCTACAGTCTGAGGATGGGAATCATGTTTCTGTGTGTCTTTGACACAACACAAAATGCAGTGTATCTCTGATCTTATCTGAAACTATAAAGTGCTGTTATGCTAAACAATATAATGAAAGATTTTTTTTAAAAGTCAGCAAATTAAATTCAACCAGTTCTTCTAGTTGAGCAAATAGGTGCAATTAACATTCACTTTGCATTTATTCCCTTTTCCTTTCTGGAATAGTTTAAAAACTGAACTAAATGGTTTCAAAAGTAACAGAAGTCTCAATTCATAAATCTTTAAAAAATTATTTTAACATGTTTAAATCATATGCTTAAAACATGTCCTAAATCCCTTTTCTGAAAAGAGGTTTCTCTGATCTCTGTTAATAATTTTCATGCAAGTTCATTTGCGTTTCTTCATCTTACTATTCATAAACCATATTATCATGTTTCTGCTCCAGTGGACTAATTCCCCAATGGCCAAAACACAACAGTTACAAATGTAGCCCCAGACCTGCATAGATCAGGGGTTCCAGGCAGGCAGGGGTTGCTGACACAAGACTTTGACCATTTGAAAATGGAGTGATTTTTGGTTTCCCAGCTTGGTCTTTAGTTTGCTGTATGGTTATTATCTATTTGATAATAAGCTTAAGTAATTGAATGTGTCCAGTTGGAGACTTAGGTTTGAAATATAATGTGTAATGATGAATCTATTAAAAGAAGAATGTGTATTTATCATATTATTAAATTAATCATAATTATTTAAAATGCAATACCAATGTTGACGAATGGTATTTTGGAATGAATCTTAATCTGTGTAAAAATAGGTGATTCCAATACTTACGAATTTTTCCTTCTGTGAGGTACTGTATTTCTGCAAAACTTCAAAATTGCTTAGGCTGAAAAGATCCATGGCACACATCTAGTTAAGGCTGCAAGTTTATTGAAAAGTTTTGCTTAAGCCCATTTTGATATTGTGACAAAGGAAGAACATGTCTTGTCCATGTAAACAGCACCACCACATTTTACAAGCAGCTCTGCTGGGAAGTTGCTGTTGAAGCATGGACTGGAAATTTGGTAGCCCAAAGGACTGCATTGCTGTTCTGAATTTCTGCCGTATTGAAGTTCACGTGTTTGGGGCTTAAGGTCTGGCGTTCAGTGTTTTGGAAGATTAGGAGCTGCCCACCAGCCTCTGCTTGTTCCACCTCCAGAGTGACGATGGTGTTTCATCCCCTTGCAGAATTGGGTACCTGGCTGACCAAGGCGCACAACATGCTGAGGAAGAACGATACAGCCTGGAGTGACAGCATTTCCCTGTACTTGCACTTCTTGACCATTGAAGGCTGCCGTAATATAAAGAACAGTGTCATACTGTCTGGCAAAAGAATTTTCTTTTTCCCCTGATTTATTAAAAATGTATATTTTAAGTGAATATGTGCAAAAAGTGTTTTTACAGTGTGTCAAGAACAAGGTTAAAATAAAATAAATACTTTACTAATATAGTTCAAAGACTGCTAGGCAGACATTTTAAATTATGTTTTAAATAGTCCTGCTCTCTCCATGTAATTTCACCGTATAGAACCTTGGATTTAATAATTACTTCTCAATTTGCTCATAGCCATTCCATAGCCATTTAATCTTTTAATAAACCCCATTCTTTGCTTACCTGTTTTAGACCCATTTTCCCTATTTTCTGCTCATTTTAATTACACAGAAGTCCAATCCCCTCTCCACCTTTAATCTGCCAAAATAAAGAAGCCAATCTTTTCTAACTGCTGTACATACATCAGATTTCTCTACTCACTTGGAGAGTAACTATTCTCTAAACCTATACTAATCTGAATTAATCTTTCCTGAAAATGGATTACTAGTATCCCAGGTTTTTTACTAGTATCCCAGGTTTTTCACTAGTATCTTACCAAGCCCTTGTATAATGATTTACACAACCTCTGTTGAAAAAAACCCTAAATTGGTCTTAGAATCATTACTATTTATGAAATGATTAAATTTATGACTTTCTGGGGCTGCAGCACCTTGATGCATGATAATCTTGTGGTGACAGACTTGTATACCCAGACTGCTCCATCTGCCTTTGCAATTTATAACCACTGCACACTTATCCCACAGTAACAATGATTACTGGTAATCCATACCACCTTGGATTTGCACGTTATACTTCCTTTTCCCATTTTTCCTGCCCCACTCATATGATAATCCAGTTCTCCTTGTATGTTATCCCAATCCTCCTCTCTATCAGCAGTGCCTCTTTTTGTTATAAGCAGATTTCCTTAACGTACTTCCAAATCATTACTGAAAATACTAAATAAGAACAATGCCAAGACCACTCTTTGCCCGACTTCCCTACAAGCTTCCCTCCAGCCCAAATCTTCCCTTTTCAGCAGTCCCCAGAACTGATCTCCCTGACCCCCTGGCTCACTAACCTCACAAACACTGTAAAGTTCCCCATCTTCTCCAGTTAAATTAATAATTTCCTATGCAGCACTTTATCTAATACTTAACTGACTTCTAAATACTTCTTATATTTTTCTAGAGAATTGTTATCTTATCTAACACAGTTTTTGAGTTACTCAGCCACAATACACCATCTGTGAAGCCAAGAGTGTTTTTCCCATTTACTTCCATCTGTGCACTATACTGCCTGAAGTGATGTGGACCAAAGACATTTCTTTTTAACAATCTGATCTAATTTTGTTTGGAAAACTTTGTTATTATTAATAGTACCAAAGGTAATGGTCAGTGCTGGGTCCAGCCCTATTCAATATATTCATGAATAACCTGGACGAAGGGATAGAATGTACTGTCAGCAAGTTTGCTGACAATACGAAACCAGGAGAAGTGGCTGCCATGCCAGAGGGCTGTGTTGCCATCCAGCATGATCTGGACAGGCTGAAGAGCTGGGCGGGGAGATATCTAATAAAATTCAATAAAGGCAGGTGTAAATTACTGCATCTGGGGTATCAGTACAGGTTGAGGACTGATCTGTTGGAGGGCAGCTCTGGGGAAAAGGACCTTGGAGTCCTAGTGGACAACAGGATGACCATGAGCCAACAGTGTGCCCTCGCATCCTGGGGTGCCTTAAGAAGAGCATGGCCAGCAGGTCCAGGGAAGTTATTCTCCCCCTCTACTCTGCACTGGTGAGGCCTCACCTGGAGTACTGTGTCCAGTTCTGGGCTCCTCAGCCCAAGAAGGACAAGGAACTACTGGAGAGGGTCCAGCACCAGGCCACTAAGATGATTAAGGGCCTGGAGCACCTTCCATATGAGAAAAGGCTGAGAGAGCTGGGTCTGTTTAGCTTGGAGAAGAGGAGGCTGAGGGAGGATCTTATCAGTGCTTATAAATATCTAAAGGGTGGGTGTCATGAAGATGGGGTCAGGCTCTTCTCAGTGGTGTCCAGTGACAGGACTAGGGGCAATGGCCGTAAACTGGAAACCAGAAGGTTCAACCTGAATATGAAGAAATCCTTCACTGTGAGAGTGACAGAGCACTGGAACAGGCTGCCCAGAGAGCTGGTGGAGTTTCCTTCTCTTGAGGCTTTCAAAAGCCGCCTGGACTTGTTCCTGTGTGATCTATTCTAAGTGATCCTGCTCTGGCAGGGGGGGTGGACTAGATGATCTCTAGAGGTCCCTTCCAACCCCTACCATTCTGTGAATCTGTGAATCATCTGTCCCTTCAGTGTGTCAGGGGTTTAGACCTCTCAGTGCCCTAACCAAAGATTTCCTGGCTCTGCTGGCTCGTCTTGTCTTTCCTTGCCTGAGCCTATTTCCGCAGTGGACTTTTGCCGACAATATGAATTCTGGAACACATACAGAAGAGTCCCTGCTGTGAGATACCTGTGAGGTTTGTTATATTTTATAGATAATAAGAACCACGTTTTCTCTTACACGCTACCTTGGGCAATAAATGGTACAGAGTCCAGGAGGAACAGTCTCTCTCAAACAGTTTTGGTGTGAATGGAAAATGAAGTTCCTGCATCATTCAAATGACAGCACTCACTTCCCTTCATTAAGGCTAATGCTTAATTGCATGTCCATTTCCTTCAGAGACAGCACCTGAGATTGGAAACATTCTTTTTAAGGCTCAAAATCAAGGTGTCTCTTAATAGATAACGGAAGGAAAGATCCTTTCTTACCGTCCTTATAAGCTTCCCCCCAATTCAAGTGACAGAACATTACCACTCAAATTTAAATGCTGTAGTTAAACAAAACTGTCCTTAATAAAAATTAATATTCTGTGAGGGTAAAAAACAGTTAGTTGTGTTCACTTGCTCCTAATTCTGTCAGAACACGTGTTCAGTAATGTATTCTGAGCTGGATATGCTCACCTGTAGACTGTCAGGAATAATTACTACTTGGGTGCCTGAACTATGATTATTAAAATAATAGTGTGCATAGTTATTAAAAAGCAAAATTAATCCAACTACATTTCAAGTTCTAAACTGGCGAATTTGCTGAAAGCCCATAGATTGACTTGAGGAGATAACTGAATATAAGAAATATAAATTCTGAATTGATGAACTTCTAGGGCCAAAACATCCCTGTGTACCTACAGTAAAAGGAAAAAAGCCAAAAGTCTTGTGGCACAGGAAAGCACAGTGAATTCAAGGTCACTGCTGCTGCAACAATAAAGTATGGGCTTTCAGTATTAACTACATGATATTAGGAGTCTGACCACACTCTGAACTAAAAAAATGCAAAAGAAAACAAAACAGTCCCTAGAGAATACATGAGATTAAGCAGTCTTATGAAGTATTGTCTCACATTAGAAAGTTTCCAACATTCAAGTAGTAAAAGAATAGATAAACATGAAGGGGATGATAAGCACTTTAGTATCTGGTGGTTTGTTCTGTGCTCAGAACTGACATGGGGAGGCAGAGAGCAGCACTTCTCTCCAACACTGCACCCATTTCAGCTGTGTGCTCACCTATCTTTCTAAAGAAAATTGTATTAACATTAACTCTGCACTTCCTAAGACTAAATCTTCTTTCAGAAGATTAGTTTTTACTCTTCAGGCTACTGAGGTAAAAAATAGTAATATAATAAACAAGTGTGTAGAATCCTGATTCCCAAAGACCTGTGATGGTGCCTGAAACTCAGTGTTTGTTTGGCAAACAGTCAAAAGGTTCTTGATCTCCTTGCTTTGGGAGAAAAAGGAAAAAGTGAAAATATGACCCAAATGTTAAACATGCTGAGATGCATGGCTGGGTCAGCAGGCAGCTGTCATGAGAATTGGGAGAGTCCAACATCTCATCTTGGTCCCCAAAGAGGCCCCAAAGAGTGGGGAGCAGCCTGGCTGGGAGTCACAGTGCTCCTGCACTCTTGTTGTTGGTTTCCCCTTGGTGCATGGCTGATGAAAACCTCTGGTGCCCTGAGCTTCTCTCTGAAGTGTACTGATCCATGAATGGCAGCATTCGCCTAACCATCCTCTTGTCACATCACTGAAATTAGACACTTCTGTGCTTCTTTGTTCTTTGCTTTGCTCAGCAGTAAAACTGTTAGTAGTATGTATCAACACTGAAATCACATTGATGGACACTGGAGATAGAGACAGAGATAAGAAAAGCACATTCTAGCTCTCACTGCTGATAAGAGCAGGCTTTGATAAAAAAGAGATTCAGGCTTTTTCCCTCAGCCTTTAAGTTTTCTTTTTTAAAAACCACCAGGACTACAGCCATTTTACTCCTCCTTTTAAATGAATAAAACAGGAAGAAAAGTTGTAAAAGGTGCCTCTTTCAGAGCCCAAAGGACAGTGCCATCCAGAACAGTCAGCTGGGCCTCAATGGATTACTGTGGCCTCAGTATGCACAGGCACAGTGAAAAATTTAACCTGTTAAAAATTATGATTAACACTATTGAAAGTTTATTTCAAATATTTCTGTTATTCTATAGGACCTTTGTAGCAAGGACCTGTAGAATAAATGTCTGGAAAAAAGCTGTGACAAGAGGTGCTACAAGAGCCACTTCCAATGCTTTCCTCCATGGACCAGAAGGGTGATCATCCTTCTCGCGGACATGTTCACCCTCGTTAATGCTGGGGTCAGCAATGGCAGCAGTCCTGGGGTAAAATCACTGTGCAGGCTTTTCTGAGCATTGCCACTGCAGATGGCACCAAACCCCAGGCAGGCTATCCAGAAGTCAAGCCTCATGTTAGTGATCAGAAGCCAAATGCATCCCTGTCTCCACACTGAGCTGTGGACAATGAGGGAACTCATTATGAAGTATGAAACATTACTGCAGGTAGACCTACATACATTAATTAATACCTTCTGCTTTAGACTGGAATTAGCATGTGTAACCAAGCATAAGCAGTCAACTATTCAAATATTCAACCTCTGAAAGTTAAGTTCAGGTTTAGCAAGTAAATTAGGTAAGGCAATAGCTTCACCTTCCAACAACAAAAGCTCCTTAAGCTGGAAGTTTAGAATTTGCTATTATGGCCTTCTTAGCTGTTGTGGTTTAACTCTGGCTAGCAAAATATCATGAAGCCGCTTTCATAAATCCCTCTCCCCTCCTCCAGTGGAGGGGAAGGACTGGAGAAAAAGAAATAAGGAAGCTTGTAAAGTTGAGATAAGAAGTATTTACTAATTGAATCTAAATTAATATACACAAATACTGCATTATTATAATAATTAATTCAAATAATAGGAAATAAAATATATGCTACAATATGATAAAATTATTATACAGTTGCTCACTACCCACTAATCAGTGCACAATCAGGTGCTGAGAAGTGAGAGTCAGAGCCAGAGAGGCCAAGAGTGGTCGCAGCCCGACCCTGATCACAGCCCAAGAGCCACAGCCCAAGGGCCAGAGCCCGAGAACTGTTGCAGTAGATTCCAAGCGAACCCTATCAGCAATAGCATGACCGGGAAAACTAAACAAACCCACCAACTCCCTCAAGAATGAGCCAGCACAGGAGTTAGCAAAGCAGTTAATGCAGGAGTCAGGGAGAGTGTTAGCAAGTGTACGGGAGTAAAAGAGTAAGAGAGTAATGGCTCCCAGACCCCCTCCTTGCTTATGCCCCGAGCATGACGTACTATGGAATGAAATACTTCTTTGGTCAGTTTGGGTCAGGTGCCTGAACTGTGTGTCCTCCACACTGTCTGTAGTGAGAGAGCGAGAGCTGGGAATGCAGCTGTTGTGTCAGAAGCAGAGAAAGGCTTTGAATCTGGTGCAGGCATTCCCCAGCACCAGCTAAGACCTTACCAATATTCTCAGCGTAAATCCAGGAACACAGCTTCCTAGCAGCCACTGTAAAGAGAGTTAACTCTTTCCTGACTGAACCCAGCACATTAGCCTAACTGTAAATTCATATATTTTACAATGTATTAACCAATCTGAATAATCCTGTCTCCAACACAAATGACAGAGTAACTGGTGTAGATATATATCTAGAGAGATTCTAGCCTTACCTGGAGAAGAGTTTTTCCACCTACAATAATATGATGAGCAATAAGAAGGAGCACGAACACCAGAGCCTTTGAAGTCAGGCCAGTGGAGAAAAAAGGACAGTTTATGCAAAATCTTTGCATGCATCCAATCCTTGATATCAAATTACAAAATATTTTGATGTCCTCACCTTAGATTCTCAATCTATGAACAACGACTAATAGGTTTTATAAGCAAAGGTCTTATTTTCATTGTTTTTTACAGCAATGCCAATGTGGTGCTAGGATTAAGTAGAAGATGAACAAAAATGCATAGTAAGACTGAAAATGTAATTCAGAACAAAAAGTCAGAGGGAATTCCAATCCACCTCAAAACAATGTGTGCAGAGAAAAGGGCTAATCTGAATAGGCAAATTATTCCCTGCAATTATTTGTTCAGTTCCATTAAAGTAATAAATTTAATGGCTGGCAATTACTATGCATATATGCTACTCTGTGTCAATGATAAGATGCTTCTGGCCATATATTTTAAAACTATAGTCAAAATTTGGATTCTTTTAATTTCTCTTTTTTGTTTAAACTCACTTACATGTGCAACTTTATTACTTTCAAGAATACTGACTTTACTTATAAACACATTGACATATGCTAATAGCACTACCCTTTGCTATCAGAACTCCTTTAATTGAGAAGCAGATTTGAACAAGCATGTAAGCAAAATGTATATAGGCATGTAAATTATACAGTAATTATTACTGTATCACTCTTTATCTAACACATCTTGATGTAAATGAAAGCAAAAACAAAGATACAACCAAGACACACACTCCATTGCAAAAACTGGAAAATGCTTATTGGTTAGGACTAAGTACATTTATTTTTAAAGGGCTCTTTAATTTTGTACCATAATATGGAGGGCTTGGGAGGCTATCTTTTGGTTTACTGCTTTGTATACATATCTATACATCCCAGTGTCCAAAGTGTGAGCCATTAAACCAAAAAGATAATTTAATCCTTATTTTTTAATTACTACTATAAAAATTCAGCTTATACAGGTTGCGCTTGATTACTTGGGAGGGCTGATAGTGAATCCACCACGTGACCTGATGGAACTAAACTGGCAAAACTGAACCGTCATCAATGGTGGATCATTCTGGGGGGGAAAAAAAAAAAAAACCACAATAAATAACTTGTGTTCTACTTCAAATTAGAAACTCAAGGAGCCAACACATGGTTTTAAAGTTTCTAAATCCACAGAAAAATGGATTCAGTATCAAATGAAAACAACATGGATTCTCTGAATGACATTTTCACTTCTTCCTAAGTGGCACAAACTTAAAAGCCATGCACACAAAAAATAAATGCAAATCCAACAGCTAGGAGAGTTTACAAATCACTTCTGTAGCCCTGAAGCAGGATAAAGGGAAAAAAATATACTTCATGGTTGGTAACCTATTAACTGACACCAACTGTTGCAGCTGTGAATAAAACAAATGTATGATAAGATTAGATATGTTGATTGCACCTGGCCATCTGTAAATTGCTGCTTATCATAAGAATCACATGCTTGCTACTAGTCACTGTGATAAATGCAGAGTAACTGTTATTGGTGAGGTTTTTTTTTTTTTCTTTTGGTAAATAATAGAGGAAATAATAAGGGAAAAATTGTATGCAGTGGATTTGTTTTTCTATTTTGTGCAAAGTTTGTCCTGCTTTGAAAGAGGGAAAGAATATGTTGAATAAATGAAACTATCTCATAAATGTGGACTGAACAACTCAGCTGAATGTGTTTGTTTCAGAGGGAGAGAGAGAAGAAAAGCACTCTGTAATGAAACTGCCTTCATGACTGCAAAGGTTTTTCAGGACTTTCTATGATTTTGAACAAAAATGCAATATAAATATGTTAACATACTAACAGCTGCAGCAGTCATTTTTTCCCCCTTGAGGGAGTCAGAAACAGCTCCTGAGTAACAGCTCCCCTTATTTTTAAGCTAGAAAAATCCCGTGAAAAAGAGGAGACTCATCACAGGCCTAGCATTCAGATGCCATTTTGCCTACTCATGAGCGGGCATCGAAATGTTGGGAAGCACAGGGTGGCTGTGAAGTGTGGCGTGGGGCTGTCATGCAAACCAAGGCATGCAAACTTCTGGCATCCCACCAAAATGCAGCAGCAACCCCCCTGGAGCTGCTCTCCCACTCCCCACATCACTGCTGGGACTGGTGTCTCCCCAGGGAGAGCAGCTGAGTGGCTTACGGGGCAGCAAACCTGTGTCAGACAAAGGAACAAAATGAGAGCTGGGAAGCAAATGGCAAGTTCCCGCTTCACTGCAGCAAGGTAGTGCCGTGAGCTGGTGGGCAACTGGGTGCTGTTCCCAGGTGCAGGACAGCAGGGT
>NW_010230317.1:0-9294 GCF_000690775.1 Eurypyga helias | reverse complement strand
CAGGAAGTTTTCCTGCTTTATCATGGGAAGATGCAACTGAGTACTGCTGCCTGAGAGGCCTCTAAAGGATCACCAACCCTGGGTAAACTTTCCCAACCTGTAACTGGACTACATACTCGCAAGTCAATTTGAAGAGTGAAAATCCAAAATGGTAAATAAAGAGCTCTCTGAATATGGGGTTTGTCTTTTTACTCCGGTACTATCCTGTACTATATTAACTAAACCTGAAACCTGCTCTACCATTTTGCTGAAAATGTACCTGTGCTATAATTTGTCCTTGTTAGAAAATGACAGTAAGTGTCAGCTATGCAAGTCTCTCATTTAAGTAATGGCATATCACATGCCGCCACAGTTTATGTATGCATGCAATATTACAGTCATTGAACAACAGCTTCCGCTGCTGCTGTCAGTGTGTGCTTAATATAGTGTTACTGCCCTGCGTTCCAAAAGAAAAATTGCAGGAAAAAAAATTCTAAGTATAATCAGATGTCTGAGTTGAAGGCTCACCGTGTCTGTGACTTAGTCAGATGTCAGATATCCTTTCATGACTGGATTCACTTAGAAATATGTGAACAATACAAAGAGCAGTCAGGGACCACTTCTGTTTCCCTAGTTTGCAATAATTTTGGCATTGTATGAGCTTTTCTGAGAAGCAGAATCAATCCTGTTTAACACCAGGAAACACTATTTAACACCATTTTGAAACCTCAATTACTGAATGCTGATATGAACTATGTAAGACTACAAACCACATCAGCATATATCTATGTTAGAATGGCAGAGTTTCTTCCATTTATAGCAGTAAAGATGGTATTATATTTCTGGAATAAGATAATGGAAAAACAAAAATGGATTTCTTGAGAAAATTTAAATGATGGATGGTTTTTATCTTCATCAATAGTTGGGCAATTTATCTGCTCACTTGCTCCATGTGATTCTCAAGGTAAAAACAATAAGCTTCACATAAGTACATTTTTGCGAGATTGGACTGCATGTGAGTTATGCACAGGAAGAATTCCGTTTTAATTTCCTTTACCCAATTAAAAACAAATTAGTGCAGAAGTTATATTAGAGCAACGTGGAGGCAGAGAGCAGGGAAGCAGAAAGCTCAGGCCATAAAAAGCTGCAGGCTGGTGAAGCTTTTCAATAGAAAGGAGCCAAAAATCTGCTGGTGGCTGCTTTGTGGAGCTTTCACCCCAAAGGCAACCTGGGAACAGAGCTGGAGAACAAGACATACCTGCACCACAGTCCATTCCCAGATGCTGTATAAATGCCTTGGAGAACTGGAACCACCCTTGAATCACAGCTGATGGGACACATAAATCAACAGTGAAAACCTGAAAACACCTACTATGATTTCTGGCACCTAAAATGACTCATTTATAACTAGGTTAGGTATTTTTACATTACACCACTGTCTGCAGTGTGTATCTATCCTAAAAAGCAAGTATATCCAGTGTCTATTTCTATAGGAAATTGATATTCTTCTGTCTTTTTCGCTCTGTACTCTAAATCCTGATCTTTTTTCCCAGTGGTCTCCCTACTTGTGTCTGCCAGTGATTCTTTTTTTTTTTTCTTTTCATATAAACAGAAATAAAAGGTCACACAGAAGTCTTCAGTATAATTCTTGTACATATGCATGTGCTTGTATTAGCAACGTGCTGTTGCTCAGAGGTATTTCTTGACAGTCATACATCTCTGGAATGAGCATTACTTACATAACAGGTGTAAAATACACACGATGCAGTGTTGTATCCTAGTTAACTTGCACCCCATGCAAACAATCTACCCTGGAAACCACGTAACTTCCCATATCACACTGGCAGAAGCACAAGGAGGTACTTTGCGTCACAGGGGATGAGAGCATGAGAAAAACTGTAAGATCTGCATTGAGGCAATGTAAGTGCCTCAACCCTCACATCGGGGCTCACGTGGGCAACTGCTGTTTATTCCAGCCCTGAGGTTAACACAGCCAGTGTGTGGGTATGTTGCTGCAACCGTACAGGTGCACCGTTACCTTCCACCTTGGATCCTCCACAGAGACCATTTTCCAGGATGAGTGCATGAAGGAGTAAGTCTCAGGTTCCTGGTGGAAACAGGTACCATGAAGTCTGAATAAATTTGGTCTACATGCCAACTTTCTGTAGTATCAAGATGACACTTGGGTTGTAAGGCCATTTTAAAGCACCTTATTTGGTACGTAACTGTGTAACTTATTAATAGTTCTGAGGAGACTGTTAACTTGGGGAAGTCATTCCACAGTCAGCATTAAAATAAACAGGTTTTTTTCTTTGAATGAAATGAGAGTAAGGATATACTAATGGGATGTACATAGTCTTTCCTGAATACAAAAGTATTTTCTGATATATCAACAAGATTCCCACCTCAAATTTCAAAGGCAGTCCTCATAAACCAAACTAAAGGCTGTTCAGCAGATAATCTTTCTATGGAAATGCTTTAATTAGCAGAAATATTTTTCACATTTTTCAACTACTATATTTATAATCCATAAAATTACTATACATTGACATCCTCTTATACAATATTCCATAAATCAGTAATTTTATAAAGAAAAATCCCATTATTTGATTTTTTAATTAATTTCTGATGCTTAGATAAGACACTAGACTCTCTACTGGTGAAACACATGAGCTGAGGATTAAATTTTTTAATAATAGATGGAAAATGCCTGATCCTTGTACTACGAAATTATGTGTAATATTCTAGCTTCCTGAGGTTCCATAAAGACATTTTTCTATTTCTGACAGTAATTAATCAAACATAATTACAGACTATATAAAACAACGTAAATTCAGACATCCTGCCTCGCTTGAGCTCACCTGCACATTGAAATTACTCATACGTATGCTTCATGAGTATGGCAGCTAGATCAGGATTACATGGGGTAGTGTAGAACTCTCCCACCTTTTTCTGACATTCTGATCAAAAAGGTTCAATTCTTGGAGAAAACAAGCTTTTGAAGATATATTTATTTTTGAAATAAATATTCATATTTAATATTAAACCAGTAACCTTATTCTGCACAAACAGCATAAACAAGGTGGGTAACACAGATCATAGAACAGACCCTGGCAAGTACAGAATGGTATCATTTGAGGAAATCTATTCAGAAAAGACTTAAAAAAAAAAAAATCTACTTACCAATTGTCACACCACCACCATCATTAAAAACAATTATATGGAAGGAAATCAGGAAGAAAGCCAGACTTGTCCTGAGCACAAAAGGAAAAAAAGGGTAAGAAATCTACTTTTTTCTATCATTCATTTTAGATTAAAATGTATTTTGAGTTTTCTCACCAGAACCTGCTGTTGCTTTTTTGACCTGTGTATCAGAAACTCCAGACAAGAAAAATTAAGTAAAATTTGTTTGACAAAAATTAATCTGTTACTTCGGAAGACTACAGAGCTGAATGAAGGGGATGATCTTTTTTAAGTAAAAAGGCAATTTTATGACAAAAAACACTATATGTTGTCTAAAGTTGAAATATCAAAAATGATAGACCACATATAAGAACAGTCTTAATGGCCTGACATTGCTGGGCTTAGTCAGTTATTTCCACGCCTCAGGAGATCCTAAAATTAAAGACATTTAAAATAATCACAGTTATTACCTCCACCATTCTTTTCTGAACAGTAAAGGGCATTATTTGATGACAGGCACTTCTGGAGCCTCTGCAGAAAGCCTCACAAAAGCTTACACGCCAACCCTGCATCTGTGTGGTGGGCAGTATTCTGGTGAGTCAAAAACTGGGTGCTGCTCCAAAGTTTTTCTGCCCCTGCCAGAACCATCTTAGAGTACATGAATAACGCCAGCTGTCTGCAGGTTGCCGAAGGGATTTTCTTTACAGTTGGATCCTGTGGATAAGCATTCATAAATAACCCAGAGTCTACCAAAAAAAAAAAAGAAAAAAGAAAAAAGAAGACAGTGATCACAGCTAAATCCTATGAAAGAACTTTTTTTAATTTTTAATTTCATTACCTTGGATGTATCACTCAAGAAATGTTAGTGCAACAAACAATTTAGAAATGCTAAGATTTAAATTTTAGAACCTTTTGCCTTCTTTCAAGAAGTACTATGTATAAGCAAAGTTTTTGTTTAACATAAGAAATCATCCATATGCTGAATTAAATAGTACGCAACATCACACTAAAACTTTAAAACCAACCCAGATTTAATTCAATGCACAGTGTCTTTGTAGATCCATTTTATCAACTATGCTAAAATCTGGGTGACATCATGATGTTGTGGAAGTGAGTGGAACTATTACTTCATCTTGGTATTATGTGGGCTTCTGCTGAACTGTCTTCTCGCAGCTGTTTGCTCGTTCATAGAGATGGCAAGAAAAGATGAGCTGAACGTTACAAGAGTGGTAGCGACAAGCTTGTAGGAGAAGGCACAGGAAGGCGAGAGCAAGCAGGAAGGTTGAGTACAGGTGACTGGGAGGGAGCATAAGGGGCAGAACAGAGGAGCACCTTCAGTGTGGTAGTCTGAAGGAGTGAGGCACTCTTCCCTAATCCTTCTGGAGCCTGGAATGGCTCGGCTAGGCTCCTCTCAGCTCGGCTCCGCTCAGCCAGAGGGCTGGCTGTAGGCAGACACCAGGCCCTGCTCCTCTTCACTGACTCTTCTCTTGGACTACGCTTTGTGGTGTGGCCTTCACAGAAGCTGCAGCTCATGAATATGCAATCTGCTGATACATATGCAGCAGACTGGTAATGCCTCTACAACCTTGTGGTTATGTTGCTTTTCACTTTGCAGAAAAGGCTTGCCAGAAGAACTTTAAAAAATATGTGAAAACTTTTCTTATATTATGCTTTAAAAAAAAGTTGACTAAATTGTATAGGATTGGGTAGGGATTGCAATTCTCCTTTTAAGCAAATGCAAACAGTGTCTTTTCCAAGTTTCTTTTTCATTTTTTTAACAGCTTTTTTGAACTTGTGTTATTCTCAGAGAACAAGTTTAAACTTAAAAAGTCACCAAAGTGGATAAAGGAGAAGAGGTATTATCATATTTTCCTATTAAAAATCTCTGGAGAGATGTTTCTGCCTTCCCAAACCAAACATTTCCATACAAGTGATTAATATCTAATTTAATATAAATATGTATAAGCAAATGGCTTCTTACCTACTTATTGTATTAAATGAGCAAGAAATATCGTGGTGTTCTCACAAGAGCATTGGGTATGTATGTGAAGGCTTGTAAAGTAAAATGTATGTGAACATACATTTTTGAAGGAAACAATACCATACAAAGTTAGGCAACTGATTTTTCACTCTTTAGTAAATAATATTCTCTATAAAGCACTTCCCAGTAATAAAAGTTCTTCTCAACAAAGCTGTCAGGGAGAGTTCAAAGTGTTTATGAGTCACATTGAATAATAGGTACTCTGTGAATTGGAGTGATGCAATTGTACAGTGGAGTTTTCTTCTAGCAAACAGGACAAAGAAGGAGGGTCCACTTTCATGTCTCAGTTTACACCTCTGATCCTTAAGCACACTATTCTTTGATCATGAATATCCACTATCATCATGTTATTGCAAAAAACAGGGCTTTTTTTCCTCCTAATGGCAAGTATCTCATCAACTTTGCTCCTCTTGGAACAAAATGGGCAGCAAGAAGATGGTGTGGAAGGTATTCTTTAGTGGCTCGTCTCTGGTGTGGTCTTGTCATTTGCAATTCAAGAAGGCTAAAAATCACCCTGATACGCCTGTCTAAAATGTGGCACAGTATATCAAGGCAAAATATATGTTGAGGTGAATTTTGGTCGCAGACAGAAACATGCTCAGCAATAACACTTCCTTTTTTTTAAGGAAAACAAGGCGCCACCTTCCCTCATCGTGTGGACACGACACAGGGTGACAGGAAGCAAGATGACCCGGGAATCGCCATTAGCTGCAATATTTCCTCTCGGATCGCTAAATGACCCACCGATGCTACCACTCAGGATGGGCCCGGGTGAGAAGCCCTGCTTCTTCCACGCAGGTGAACACGCCCCACGCTGCTTCATTCCCACGGGGGTGCCGACACCTGCCCCCGCCCCACCGCAGGAACCTCAGTGGTAGTAGGGGGCGGGGAGGGGTACGGAGAGCCGCGCGCTGCCAGGCACCGTCCCTCCCTTCCCCACTCCGGGCGGTGCGTGGCCGCGAAGCGCCCTAAGCCCCGGGAGCCCCATCGTCAGCCCGGACCCCCTTCCGCCGCGGCTTCGCGCCCGCGCATCCCCTGCAAGAAGTTG
This sequence comes from Eurypyga helias, assembly GCF_000690775.1. Taxonomy (NCBI): domain Eukaryota; kingdom Metazoa; phylum Chordata; class Aves; order Eurypygiformes; family Eurypygidae; genus Eurypyga; species Eurypyga helias. The sequence continues at coordinate 3,043 of NW_010230317.1, read as the reverse complement.
ATCGTTGTGCGTGGTGGAAGCGCCCGGCGCGGTGACGAATAAACATGTTGCCCGCCCAGGTTTATCGCCGCGCGTGGACAGGACCCGCGGACGCGGAGTCGCCAGGGGCGAAGGGAAGTGCTGCGGTTGGGCGGGTGGTTAAAGAGGGACGATGCGCTTTGTGCATAGCACGGTGAGGGTGTCTGCTTAGGTGGAATTAACGTTCGTGGTAATTACTACGCACTCCCCGGCGAAGGAATGAGCCTGCCAGTTCCCGATGGCTGGGGAGCCGCGCCCACTGACGAGCGCAGGAGGCTGTAGAGAGCGAAAGGCGGCTGGTGAAGCTGCGGGGGTTTCTCGGCCCTGCTCCCTGAGCTCAAGGAAGAGAGGCGCTCCGTGCCGACAAGGGCATGCAAGAACACATTTGGCGGGAGGAAAGGCTTGCTTTCCAAAAGCTCAGCCGGAGTTGACTCCAAAGCATTTCTCACAGCCTACAAATCTGGGGATGTGGAAAAGACCAACCGCGAGTGTTGCAGTTGAATAAGCCTGAGTGCTAGTAATCCTCAGATTAAGAGGGAGAAGGGAAAAAAAATCTGTTGCGGTGCTAAATCTGTGTGTTTTTAAGATGCACTAACTGGTGAGGACTGCAGTCTGATTCACACAGAAAACCTTGAATCTATGCTCATAGAGTCAGGTACTGCTGCAGATTTGTCCAGAAGCTTTGTCTCAGAACAAGCTCTTGGAAACATGCTCTTGCACCATGTGCAAGGGGAACTGCAGGTTCCAGTTTTCAGCCATATGTACGACAATTGTGTTAGTAATGACCGTGCCCTTAAATTCCCCCGATGAGGTCTGCACTCGATCGTAAGTGTTTCAGAGGTGTACAGGTGAACATGTAGGCACTGCCACTCTGAGCGCTCTAGGATGCAAACCTACTGAATTTCAGTTAGAAGCCTGTAGCGCTATCCTGCTCGGTAAAAACATGGGGATAAATACATAGATGATGATGAATATGAATAACAACAATAACAACATCTTCCCGGGTCCGGTAACTGTTGTCCCGTGTCAAGCAGAAGAGGATCAGCGCTGCCACCTCGTGTCCCTTCCCGCGCCTCCAGCCTTACAAAGCCTGAAGGAAATGGAATGAAGTTTCCAGGCTTTTAAAGCTGCAAAACGTAGAGAAATCTTGCCAATGTTCTTAAAACTGCATTTTAGATGGAAGCTGAATGTTCACACTTTATACCTAGGCTTAAAAATTTGGGGAGCTGGAAGGCACTTCCAGTACTGGAGGATTAGGGGTGGAAGCTATTAACCTCAGGAAGGAAACAGTCAAGAAATTGTAGTAAAATGCTTTTATAGTTTCACATCGTGGTCTTATAATTGCTTTATTAACCCATTCTAAATTGCACTTTCATAAAGTTTTCATTCTGGAAATAATACCCTTCTGTCCATCCCATACAGACACTTTTTGAGCCAAGATTAATGCAGATGGCTGGATTCATCAGTACAACATTTAGCTCACCTGGAAATAATTTTTATTCATGGTGGTCAAGAACTCATATGCCATAACAACCGAGTGAACAGCTTCTCTAAAGCTTTTTCTTTATATGTCTCTGCCTATCAGTTTAGTTTTTATTTGTTCTGCTTTAACCTGTGTCTAGAAACATGAGAATATTTTACTTACTTTGTAGTTTAAAGAAATTAGTATTTATATGTAAAATATGGTAGCTGAGGTTTGAAATCCTTTTGGATACTGTCCTGACAGGTGGAGCAGACAGAAGTTACTGACTGCTTCCAGTCCCAGTTTTTCACACTGCTGCACACGCATACTGAGAATGTGAATAAACCCAGCACTTACTCCTCATGCAAAACCCACTATAAGCCTCCATTTCTATCATTGGTGGCGGTGTATGGCAGAACAGATTTGATGTTAGCTTTGGGGCTGCAGGGGGGAAAACACAGCATGATTTACTACTCACGAAGTGTGAAGGTGAGCAACTCCACTGATGTCACTGGATATCATCAACCTAGCAGAAAGAAGAATTCTATCCTATGCTTACCAGAGGCTGGAAGAGGAAACAACGTATTAGTTTTGCAAGCAAAGAGATCATTTAGGTTGTATCATTGTGAACATTCTTAGTAATGTAGGTGACCTACCCAGTGACCTGTTAGGAATTCAGAATTTTTCTTAGCAGTTCATGACGACATAGTAGTTTGAGTTCAGTGTGGGATCTTACTATTCAAAGCTTATTCTCAAACTGGCTAAAAACCCTGCTAAAGAATCCTACAACAAATTTTCTTGCAAACGTGTGTAACATTTTTAGACTTTCTTAAACCTCTTTCTTATTCAGCTGTTTCCAACTATTTTTTTCTGTGGTTTTAACTGATATTGTGTAGAACAAAAATTTTCACAGCTGTTGTATCTAACAGCTTCTTTTGGTCCCTAGTCTGATGGGTGATGTGAGGAATATTTGAGGAGTAACATTTCCAATTCTTTATGGCCTTAACATCCCCTTTACCTGAACATTGGGGGGTTTTGATCTCACAGGCCCTAAAGTGTGCTTCACGGCACATATCACCGCTGCTCTGTTTTTCTTCACTATTGCTCATTGTGGGGCAGAGGGAGGGGGAAGTGAGATGAAACAGCAATTCCTGAAACTCACCTTGTGCCCCAAGAAGTGCCCTGAGACGACTACTGGTCAGCAGGGTAGAAAGCAGGAAGGGGGAGGCAAGCACAGCAGCCCCTCCGTCCCAGAATGCTGGTACCTACCTACCTGCCTGCCTGACGGCCGAGCACCACTTTTTCTCGCCCGCGGTCCCTCCCGCTCCTGGGAGACCCGGCGAGGGCAGGCGTGGCCCCCCAGTCGCAGCCCCACCCCGGGGTCAGGGGGTGCGGTGCGACTGCGGTATGTGGGAGTGGCTGGTGGCAAAGGGCAGAGGAGAGCGCAGAAGGTAAACAGGCGGTAGGGGCAGCACCTCTTCCTCCCACCGCGCTAAAGAGGTGAGATGGTTGGCAGCGATCAGTTAGCGCCGTCGCCTGTATGAGGCTCACCACCCCGTGGGA
>NW_010230316.1:0-34507 GCF_000690775.1 Eurypyga helias | reverse complement strand
TCTTCCCACCCCACTCCTTCCTCCCCCCCCAAAAAAATCCTAGATGTTACTGTGTGTTACTTGAAAAAGACAAGAAGCAATCAGTGCACTATATTTAAACATTGGGATCATAAATAGACACAATGTGTGCCATTAAAAGATTGATTAAATATAAATAATGGAGCAACTTTGTCTCTCTTGTCTAAAAGAGAAGAAACAAAGGGCACTAATGCTTGACTCAAATTTTAGTTTGAAAAGACACTTAGTACTAGGACAACTTATTTTACTCTTTATCATCCTTTATTTCAGGATCAAGATAATTTGCCTAGACCTGGTCAGTGGATGCTGATGGTCTTTGGCTGGAACTCCGTAAACCTTCAGAATTGTTACGCACCTCACGGAGCACTGGGTGTTTGTATGGGCAGCGTTCTCTCCAGTGTCCCATCTCTAGAGATGAGAACCTTTCTGGCATATGCTTGTCTTTTCCCTCCTCGCAACCTAACCATCTGGTAACCTAACTGGTACTGCCCAGTGTGATTTTTCAGCGCCAGCAGTGGTAGAACTGTCCTCCAGATGTAACACATTTGGGAATTTTCTCCAGTGTGGAAAGGCCTTTTCTCTATGCCCAGCTCTAATACATGTTTGACATGAGCAAAATCATCACATTCAAGTGTTTGCTTGCCTGAGCAGCACTATGAATTTTAGGTTCTCCTGAGCTGGGTTTACTGTTGTACTGCTTATAGTGATCTAATTTTGGGTATTAGAAAGCATTGTGTTTGTGTGTTGCAAAGCCAAGAAGTGTAATGATTTTTTAGTAAGCTCATTCAGTGCCCGTTCTTCAAGGCTTCAAAGACTTTGCCTTCGGGTCTAGGTGGTATTTTGTTGTGCTGAATTTAAATGGAATGAATGGGATACCTTTCCTTTTTGTATTTACACTATTTTATAGTGCTGCAAGATTTGGTTGTTAAATAAATGTCTGAGTACTAAGGCCTTGGTCTACTTGATCACAAAGTAACCAGCTGCTGTTTGGGGAAAAAAGAAATCTCTGTACCTTTTTTAAAAAAAAATAAAAAAAAAAGGAAGAAACCCAACAAAAGAATACAGGTAATTACAGAACAGTTTGTTGTGATAACGATATCTGGTTATTTCTGTATCATATAATTTAAATTTTTGGGTTAAAATATTACAGGCATACTGACTAATGCTTTCAGAGGAAAGGAGGGAAATTAGTGGTCAGGTGGTGGGGTGACCACTGCTGCTGTTGGAGCACAGTCCAGCTCTAACACACATGGAAAAGGAGTACAAAGACCAGGAGCATAATCCATTTCTGCAGCCGATGCTCAGTGCTAAAGGCAGATGTGCAGCATCATCCCTCCTTAACCTCTGCTAGCCAAGACTCGTCACGTCTGTGTCACAAGTGGTCTGTGACGCTGAATCCAGTAGTGCCTTGAGTTGCTGACTTGCAGCGATGTTGTGCAGAGGAAACAGTCTTGCTTAGCCAGCTTATGCTTCTTCAAGCAGAAGCCATAAAGAGGGTAGGGTTGGGTGTGGAATGAGAAATCTCCTCTTTCAGGATTTAGCTGATGCTGGTAGTTATGAGCCCTGTCCTTACCCTTCAAGCACAGAAAAAAGAATCCTGTGACCTTCCTTTGAGATGTCACTAGTAGATGCTGTCTCATAAGGTTGAGAGTTTCCCCAAGATCAAGCGCAGGTAATGAATTTAGCTCTCCTAATGAGCATTCTCCAAGCACATACTCATGGCTTGTTGTGACTCTCACAAACATATGTATATTTCCAGGAAAACAACTTGTATGAGTCAGCTGGTTTAGTGCTGGTGTGTAGCTGCCTGTGCTAAATGGGCCTTCCATTACCCTGCTGGCCCCATTTAATTGGCCCAGCAATTAATGCACAATCTTCCTGCAGTGACAGTATTTGGAGAAATAGATGGTGCTCTCATAGCTGGGATAGCAAATAATTTTGGGCTCTTAACAGGTGGCTTAAATTAGAGCAGCATAAATTATGGGAATCAAAGAAAATTATGAAGCAGGGATCAACATTGGAGGGATATATACTTGGGATGAGTTTTAAGCATGTGTTCTGCAGGCTGTGAAATATCTAGGAGTATTTTGATGCCAAACTACAGATGCGAATAGCAGAACATACAATGAAAAGGCCTTTTAAATGAGTAGTTTCTTGTAAATTGATTTAGTGCTGTAGCATGGAAAATACTGTTTACTTAAAAAAAAAAAAAAGCTGTTTCCACAATAATTGTGGAAATTCATTAGTGTTGTTTATTAGGAGTGAGTATTAGAATTTGCTTGGCAAATTCCTGACTGGGTTCCGTTTGTTTTAGAAGTTGACAGGAAACATTTATCCTAGGTTTACGGTAGCTAATTCATTAATATTTTGATACTTAATGAATCCAAATAACTTGTTTTCTGCAGTGTCCTGATATTTTCCATGGTCCTTAAGAAACAAGCCAGAAGCTTTGATTTTTGTATTATTTCTTTAATCGAGTCAGTGAATTCGGACTGCTGTTGACTTTTTTGGTGTGTGTTCTTTGTGGGTTGCTTTTTTGGTGTGTGGTGGTGGATTTGGTTTTGGTTTTTTGCTTTGGGTTTCTTGGGGTTTTGGTTTTTTTTTGTTTGGTTGGGTTTTTTTGCTGGAGCTGGGACTCCACGTGTGTTTGTGAGACGTGACGTTACAATTTACAAAATTTGCAGTAGATTGCTAACAGCAAGTAGTCTTTTCCTAGTCCTTTTTGGAGATTTCCGAGCTTGCTTTTTCCTTGGGATGAATACCTCTTCAAAGGGAACGTGCATTTTCCTGCATGTGGACACATGCATGGGGAAGACAAGCTCATCTGAGCTGTTTAGTGTCTGGCTGGTCACTTGAGTCTTACGACTGTTGTGCGAGGAAAGAGAATGTGTGCTTATACAGGCAGTTTGATTTACAACACAGCAAATTTTGTGCTGCTTTGAGCAGCAATAACCCCTGTCTGCCTTGTGGTTGGGAGAGCAGAAGTGATGCCTACTGTAATGGGAGGCCAAGGTGAATGTCTTCCATGGCTGACAGCCCTAGTTATTGCTTCCATCTACTCCAGGCCATTCAGTACTGGTTTGGATATGAAGTTTAGAACAGCATGAAAACGATCTCCCCTAAAATCACACCAGAGTGTACAGAAGCTGCTCTGTGAACAGTGATAGCCTGCTTTGTGTCCTCTGCACCCCAGAACCTCTAGGTCCCCATCTATCTCCCTGTGGCTTCTGGGCAAGGAGCAGTGCCAGGCGAGGTGGCCTGGTGCTGTTTGGGTTTTGGAGTGTTCCTGCTGTCAGGCCTGCCATCCGCTACCAGACCAGCTGCAGACCAGCTGAACTTTCCCTTGTGGCTAAACAATGCCCTCTCTGTTGGAGTCTAACCCTTCTAGTCACCTTAATTGCAGGACTTGAGACTTTACCTCTTTCTAAAATTTGTTTGAAACTTGCCAGCAGGCTCAAGCCACAGGAAGGATACTGCAGTCTGAAAAAAACATCATGTAATAACCTAGGAAATGCAGGCAGATTCAGATTGTTTCTCACAGATGAGAGAATTCAAATTTCTTTGACACGGCCAGTCTTGAGATTACGCCGCCTCTGGTCAGGAGTGCCCCTTCGGCGCACAGTGGTGCTGCAAAGTTTCTGTTTGCACAAGTTTATCCTTCATATCCTGTGGTTCACCGTCGATTCTGTTGGCAGACCTTTGCTGGTGTCTTTGAGTGTTCTCCTGATTTTGCTATGATAAAGAAACTTCCTAAATTTTAAAATGAATTTGGAACAAAGAGGCCAATTTTAGTATTTCATCCATATGGAAGAAATATGATCTGTATAGGCATAATTTATATTTATGCTGTATCATGTTTTTTGAACTAGAAACAGTGAGATTCTGTTTTCTTAGTTACTCCTTAGATACATCAAACAGCGTAATTTTTCTGTTTATCTACCTAGAGGCGTGTATGATCTTGTATTATGAAATAATAGATCATGTATGACTGTTCCATAAAGCATTCTGAAGTTATAATGAGAGAAAAGAAAGTTAATTAAGCATGGTATGAAATAGTACTGTTTATTCTTCAGTCTATTTAGCCGAAAGGCTACTGTTAAATTTTCATGTTGGAAGTAACTCTTAAATTTCTGTGCATGGTGAAGATGGCTATGTAGGGTTTCAAAACAAGATAATAGACTCCGTGTTCTTCATTCATACTTTACTGTAATATGCATCTAGTTCACCGAGGGGAAGTGCAAAGTCCTGTACCTGGGAAGGAACAGCCCCATGCACCAATACGTGCTGGGAGCTGCTCTGCTGGAAAGCAGCTTGGCAGAAAATGATCTGGTGGACACCAAATTGAATGTGAGGTGGCAACGTGCCCTTGCCACAAAGAAAGCTAAAGATTATCCTGGGCTGCATTAGGCAAAGTATTGCCAGCAGTGTGAGGGAAGTGATCCTTCCTCTCTACTCAGCACTGGTGAGGCCACATCTGGAGTGCTGGGTCCAGTGCTGGGCTCCCCAGGACTAGAAGATGGGTGGAGAGAGTCTAGCGAAGGGCCATTAAGATGATTATGGGACCAGAGCATCTCTCCTGTGGGGAAAGGCTAAGAGAGCTGGGACTGTTCAGCCTGGGGAACAGAAGGCTCAGGAGGGATCTTACCAATCTTACATAAATTCCTGAAGGGAGGGTGCAAAGAGTATGGAGCGTGTCTTGTTGCAGTGGTGCCCAGGGACAGGGCCTGTGAAACAGGCACAAACTGAAACGCAGGAGGTTCCCCCTCTGAACACCAGGAAAGGCTTTCTCACCATGAGGGTGACCAAGCACTGGCACAGGTTGCCCAGGGAGGCTGTGATGTCTCCATCCTTGGAGATACCAAGAGAGTGTCTGGACATGGCCCTGGGCAGCTGGCTATAGGTGGCCTTGCTTGTGCAGATTGAACCCCAACCAGATGAACTCCACAGGTCCTTTTGGAGCTCAACCGTGCCGTGCTTCTGTGATATGTAAGTGTTCCTGTAATGGCTGTGCTTGTGGTGCTGTCTAAAAGCAGTAACATTTATTGCATGCTATTCATAGAGTAGTAAGCAATGGCAGAGTGTAAGAGGAATTTGCAACCCCATCTGAAAAATCTTGTGGTTTGAATTTGAGAGCCAATGCAGTAAAAGCCAAGCAGGAGTGGTAAGCAGCTTGCACGGTGTTACACTATACATGAGTATAATGGTAAAGCACAAAATTAAAAGCTAATATCGCATTGTAATACTGTTGTATGTACTGTGGTAATATAAAAGACAGTAATACACGGATATGTGTGTACATATGTTATAGAATGGTTTGGGTTGGAAAGGACCTTAAGGATCATCCAGTTCCAACCCCCCTGCCATGGGCAGGGACACCTTCCACTAGACCAGGTTGCTCAAAGCCTCATCCAGCCTGGCCTTGAACACTTCCAGGGATGGGGCATCTACCACTTCAACTTCATGTTTCCTCCTTCTGGACATTTAATTACATATAACTTTTTTTTTTTTTTAAATTAAGAACACTGCCTCATCAAAATTAATTGCAAAACATAGAAGTTTAGAATGTCATGTAGATTCGTCACTCTTTAGGAATGAAACTAGTGACAAATAATTAAATTGCTAGTACTAAAGCCTTGCAGTTGTTAAAAAAAAAAAAAATCTCACTTTAATTGGGCAGGATTGTACACTTGATTAGTAAAATATGAGGCATATTTATTTGCTCTTTAATCTTTTGAGCTGAAAAAGACAGGATGCATACATCAGCTGTATTAACCTATCCTACGGTGAGAGCAGCAGACAGCACAAGAGTATCAGCAGCGGAAGAACAAAATAACTGAAAGGTACATTACAGTGCATCAAATTTCATGGCAATGACTTTACAGACCCCTTCCTCCACAATTTTTTTTCACCAGCCTTTGCCATTTACATTAGTGTTCCTACATTTAAAGAGCTAAAGAGTTTAATACACTGATGATAGGATATGAAGCTTTTCACCTTGAGATCACAAGTTCAAATTCAAATATAATTGACAGTGGCAAAGTAGTTGCCCTCTGCTCAGCAGCCTGTCTTGCAGTGAGTTGTTGGTCCTAGCCTCGTGCTCAGTGGAAACGTGCCCATGTAGCACATGGCATGGGGCTGATCAGGCTTGCCAGAGGGTAAGAATTGAATGGGCATCTGGACACTTAATTATACTGACTCCTACAAAGTATATTTATTTTTGCAAGTATATGGCCAGATAGCAGTCAAACCCAGTCGGATTGCCTCTGAGCGTTTTCTTTGCCCTGAATTTTTCTGAAGCTGAGATACACCATGAGCACAAGCTCAGAGATCTGTGCATGCTTGCTTAATGCAATGCATAAATGGATGTATTGAATGAGATCTGTTCAGGGAGGATTAATTTTTCACATGGTTTACTTGAACAGACCTTCTCCAGTAATATCAACTGTAAAGCTGTCCTGCCTCTTATTATTCATAAATAAAATGTCCTGTTCTCTATTATTTGTAACTTAAAAAAGACCAGTTATTTAGGTTGAAGATGTGCTTTTTTTCCTTTTAAGTATTAATATGAAGAGTTTTTTGCTTTTTCCAACCCTTTCTTATAACTGTTACTTTGTGACCAAAATGTATTCTTGTAAATGCCTGTTACACACATTTTAATCTAGTAAAGATATTAATTGGCATGATTGAGGCCCACAGGAAAATTTCAAAATTCAGGGTTAAAATTGGCTTCCAGTGCTACAGCTAAATCTTGTAAAAAAGAGAGAAAGCTTTATAATGTTATCCTGTTTGTGTCTCTTGTTTATATTTCAAACTCTTTGTTTGTTTGTTTTATTTTGTTTGGTTGGGTTTTTTGGGGTGGTTTTCTTTTAGGAAGTAAAAAGGTTCAAATGTGGAGCTTCTAGTACATTTGGGACTATGTGCTTTTCTTTCTGTTATTATTATTATCATGACAACAGTTTTACTCTATAATTACTTATATTACCTACACAAGGGTTCTCAAGTCTTCAGTTGAGAAGCTGATGAATTATTGTGGAAACTTTCAGCTGTTTCATAATTTGAAAGATTTTGGAGTATTGTGTTCATTCTTTGGCTTCATAATTCTTCCTACGTCTCACTAGTGCAAAAAGCTTCAGCTATCCTTCAACGCTGTCTAGTAACCAAAAAAGTTTTATCCTTTTATCCTGTTTTCCTACCCCAATATCTTTCAGTTATAGTGGTGAGTATGTTGATTCTGAAAGTTTACTGTATATTAAGAATGCAGTAAAATGTGGAAAATAGAATTTAAATACAGAACTACAGGGCTACTGTTCTGAGTGATATCCATCCCACCCCTCAAAATAATTAAACTACCTCTTTGCCATCACTTTGCCATAAGTGGTCTTTATAACCAGAGAAATTTCTTCTTGAAATCTTAACGAAGGCGAGAGCAATTGCCTTAATTTTCTTTTCCTAGTGTCTATTTTAACACTCAGTTTGGATGATTTATCTTTTTCCAATGCTGGTTCCATATTTTCTTGTACATTCTACAAGATCTGTTTCTTGATCTGAGGTTCTATGTGTCTTACTTTAAGACTTCCGTCTTTTTACTGGTGATGAGTTGATCCATCTGTACCCTGGACCTCTATCCTTTTTGGATCAAAATCAACCTCCAGCCCATATCTCTAAAAAACAACCAAAAACCTCTTGGGACTTTAACTACCTATCTGTAGCTAGAATAGTGCTCCTAAACTTTACTTGCCCTGCCTCTTCTGTTATCTTTTTCATTGTAGAGGATTAACTCACCATCCAGCTCATCACTTTGAACCTGTAACCTGAGTGTCATCCGTGACTGGTACTGGTCTCTGGGCTTTATCAAAAGATACAGGCACGCGATATCAGCTGGTTGAGTTGCCATACCTAATCTTTCTTTTCTGTCTGCCTTCAGAACTGAAGAATCATCAGGCCATGCCATGATGATTGTGTATAAAATGTTTTTATCTGTCCAGTCTCCATGCCTGTTGCCTCACATGCTTTGAACTTTCAGCCGCTCACTTGCCTTGTCACTTCGTTCATCAGCTTGCTTTTTTCAGAGTGGCCCAAGTCAGATTCCTTATCCTTCATTTTCAAAGGCTCCACCAATAGTGCCACTTGTGAGTGACTAATTCTGATCCCTGTTGTAACTCTTCCAGTTATGCCAGACTTCATTGCTTAAACCTTTGCCATCCTGTAGCAAAGGTACTTCTTTCCTTCCAGTGCAGCCTGGCCTACTGTGTGAATCAGAGGTGCTCAGTGTTTTGATTCACCTGTGATGCTGAAAGGACTTGAAATTTGCAAAACCCTTGCTTGTTTAGTGCATTTCATGTTTATTTCATTAATCCCCTTATTTTGGTCATCTCCAGGTCAAGTCTTTCTTGCCTTGCCTTGGCTTAACTTGTTTTTACATCCAGTGCCTGGTCGGATATCTGGGGAGTGTGTGAGAAGCAGCTGGAAGAATCAGCCTTCTTCTCAGGGCTGGCAATTTGGCTGATTCAGGATTGTGCTGACAGCCAGCCTTGTCAGGAGTGAATGTTTTCCTTTGGCTTCATGGGAATATTATGAATTTATCACTTTGCTTTCTACCCACTGGGTGGCTGACTCCCAGTATTGGATAGAAATTTTCTATGACAAGTTTCTGGCAATAAGGATGGGCCCAAGATCATAGAATGACAGAATGGTTTGGGTTGGAAGGGACCTTAAAGACCAGTTCCACCCCTCCTGCCATGGGCAGGGACACCTTCCACTAGACCAGGTTGCTCCAAGCCTCATCCAGCCTGGCCTTGAACACTTCCAGGGATGGGGCATCCACAGCTTCTCTGGGCAACCTGTTCCAGTGCCTCCCCACCCTCTCCGGGAAGAATTTCTTCCTGATATCCAATCTAAACCTCCCCACTTTCAATTTAAACCCGTTGCCCCTTGTCCTGTCACTACAGACCCTTGTAAAACGTCCTCCCCAGCTTCCTTGTAGCCCCTTCAGGTACTGGAAGTTGATATAAGGTCTCCTCGGAGCCTTCTCTTCTCCAGGCTGAACAAGCCCAACTCTCCCAGCCTGTCCCCATAGCAGAGGGGCTCCAGCCCTCGGCGCATCTTTGTGGCCTCCTCTGGACTCGCTCCAAAGATGCTGATTGCTTCTTTATTCTTTGTGTGGCCTACCTGTTCTGTCTTCTGTGCTCTCTGATAAAGGTCTAGAGGGTTGGTGCTTTTCTAACATGTAGCTTGTTATCCATGCTGTGGGTATATTTTTGACTTGAGCTAAATGTCTGTTCCATGGCTGCTTGTAATTTGATTATGGCACTTACGGGCCTATAAAACACTACAATCCCCTTACAGTAACTGTCAACACAATATTACTTATAGTCCTTTAAAATCTTACTATTAACTTCTTAAAAAAAAATACTTTTTAAGTGACTACATCCTTTGTTATAAACTGTAAAATTCATGTTCTGTTCAGAGAAGCAAATGTAAAAGTGCTGGTTTTGAGGACAATCTCCCTGACATGTTTCTTCCTTTTTTTTTTTTCCCCCCTTCTTTCTTCTTTAAGCAGCACTTGCCAGTATACTCTTGTACTGCAAATGTGACTGCACAGATACTAGCAAGACGAATAGTGTCTTTGAAATTAATATAGATATTTGTATTATTATTGCTGATTCCAGAGGCTTCAGCAGATTGCAGTCCTTATTTGGTTTGGGTTTTGTCCATGGAGAGAAAAAGAAAAGATTCTCATCCAACAATATGACTATTCCAGCATGAAAAAAATAAACAACTGTGCACAAATTTTTAATATACAAGGCGCTGAATGCAGGGATATACATGCTTTTTTTTTATGATTAAAAGCTTGGCAGTTGTGTTGGAACTGGAGAAAAGAGTTAAGGGCACAAAGTTAAGACAGAAATTAAGAGCATGGAGGTTGGTTTTTTTTTTGCCATCAGGCTTCCAAAAGACTGAAAGCAATGTCTAGAAATGATGTGTGTGTAGAGGGTTAATTTATTAAGGAATAGTCATGTTGGAATGAAGGCGTTCAAGTGAAATAGTTTATTCCGCAAAGAAACTCCGTATTGCACACAAAAGCAATCGCTTTCAAATGGGTATGCTTTAGTTTCTGGTATTTTCAGGGGGGACTTTCAGCGTTGCTCATTAGAAAACAATGCAAAAGAAGATTAAATAGCAGAGACTTACTGTACTGTGCTGAATTTTTATTATTTGATTCAGCAGACCTGAGCCTAGTGTGTCCAAAATGTACCTCTTGCGAGGTAAGTCTGTTGCTGTGTCTCAGCTGAATCCTTCTAATTGAATATGGTTGTTTCATTACATTAACTAGGTTATTTATGTGAGGTTATCTGATCTTTGCACTCTACAAAGACAAAATGCCCCAAAATACAAACTTCCAAATACACCTATTGCAATGAACTTAAAAGACTAGTCTGAGAATTTGAATTCACCTTGTATTTGTCTTTTCAGTATATGATGAAATGTTTTTCTGTTGGTTTTCTCACACCTGTAGCATGCTCTAGTAGTAAATTATGCTTCATTTGCCTGGATTAAAGTAGGAATAGCTTTTATTACCCCAAGGAGAACAGTGAACAAGTTGGAAAATGTACATATAAACAAATTGGTTCTTCATTCATCTGCAAACACTTGATTATTAAGTCAACTGAAGGACAATTATAAACACTCAAAAACTACTGTGAAAGAACATTTCCTGTCTAATGAACCCAGCTAAGATCTTAGGCGTGTAAACCAGGTTGGAGGTGTGATTTCAGGTGGTGTTCAGGCTATTATGCTGTCAGTGCTTTATATTTTTGCAGTAATTTTGAAAATACTGTTGCTTTATACTCAACTTTTGATACTTTCCTGGGAGAATTCATCCATAAAGAACTAGTGCTCCACCGCTGTCTTCATCCTGTGTTTGCACACATGATTCTCTCTTGTGTAAGTCTTGAACCTTGGGCTTGTCCCTTACTGAATTTCACAGAGGTGTCTTTTCAGGCCATTTACCAGTAATCTCCATAATTTTGAATTTCTTCTGGCTCCCTTTGTCGTCTGCAAATAAGCATATTCTTTCTTCAGCTTCATTAAGACTGACTGGAACGCCCTGCAGTGCCAGTTGATAGATCTTTCCATTTTGAGTGGTCCTCCTTGTCTATAGTCAGCCAGTCAGTTCTGCATCTATATTTGTTATGTCAAGACTATGCAGCACAGATTAATTCATCTTTATTTTAAATGTTTTTATAAAGGGCCTCTAAATAGATAGTTTGAAAGGTTTTCATTAAGAGGTAAATGAGAAGCTTTTTAAGAGACCACTGAAAAGCTCAGAGTTGGTTCTTGTAATAAAATCTTGTAAAAACTGCTTTTTCTGGCAGACACACTTACTTTAAATTACTTAAGAAATGCTGATTAGGTTAGAGTTTGCTGTAGGTTGATTAAACTTAAATAGGACAGTAAAAGAATGAAACAGTTGCCACAATCCCTTTTTATTGTTAGAAGCAGAGTTGCTTGATATTAAAGTGTATTCTTTATAAAACTGACTACATCATTCACTCAAATGAGTATGATGCTGAATTTAATGAGATAATGTGGGAGGCTAAAGTAATTTTGACCCCATGTTCCTCAGTGACACAAACTCCTCAGTCTCTGTCAGCTTTATCCAACCTGGTGTGCACCAATGGCCTCACAGAAAAGATGCAAATCCTGTGACTAGGGTTGAATTGGAGTTTTCTTTATAAACTTCACTGAGTGAGCTTGTGGAAATCAGCTGGTCCCACTCCCTTTGGAGGTATTTGAATTCCTTACTTCCATTGATTTTCTTGAGTTAAATGGCTAAATGCCTTAAAGGGCCAAGCCTGGCAGTGCAGTTTGGCTAGCTGAAGTTGGTGTAAGGCTGTGCTCTGCTGGCATGGGAGTCCCTGCCATTGCAGGCAGCGATTATTAGCAATCACATCACCATGTTTATCTAACGAAAATCTGACTCTCCAAAATGGAATTAATATTCGAGTGTCTCATCATCATCACAGCACCTCTGAATACATTAAAGATGATGGGAGCTGAGATCATATGGGTTATGTAGTCCTCTAACACCAAAATTAGTAAGAAAAAAGATTCTAAATAACAGGCAGGTGGCAAGGGCTTTTGCTTTCTAGAAAGTTAAAAGATCTGCTGTTTTAAATGTACTATAGACTTTGTTTCTTGTTTCATCAAATTCTAGCCACTGATTTTTTAACTTGTACTTTTTTTTAATACCTTCTAATGGATATCCAATATTACCTGTATATTCTCTTTACATTATTACAGAACAGATTTGCTCACAAAGGGTGAAGTTCACCCTTCCCACAAAGTTATTTGTGCCTTTTTTACTTTCTTTTAAAATCTCTTCAGGAATTTTTGGATAGAGGAGGTACATTACCTCAGTCTAACACTTCAAAATGTTGTGTGGGCTTTTTTCTTCGTTTGCTTCCCCACCCCCCCCAGGGCTGATAGTCATGTTTCTGTAATAGCAGATGACTTGTAAGACTAACCTGGCCAGCCCTTCTCCACTTGCCTTCCTTCACAGTGCTGGTAGCCAAAGAGCACAAAATCCTTCCATCCTTTTCAAACTGAATTGTGTTGACCGCTACCTTTATCATGTGCAGTAAAGGAGTGTGCTTGGGTTGCATCCTTGAATAATTGATAAATTTTAATGCAAACTATTTCAAATCTTTTGGAGGTCCTACAGAGGCAGCTTTCTTCTGAAGCTGGAATTGCCTCTTGCTGTGCTCTATATATTCCACTGTGAAAAATGTTGAAGACCTGATTATTTGTTGCCTCTTTACCTGAGGATTGGAAAATAAAGTTCTATGTCTACTGATTTTTCAGATTTTTGTCTTGAGTGGGTAGTTTGTAAATTCACTGCAAGCCTATAATTTGCCTTTGCAACAGGTGATTTCTTCCAATATCACCATAGTCCTAAGTAATATGATGTAATTTTGAAGTATCACCTTTATGACTAATAAAACACTTCAGCAGCGAACAGATTATTTTGTTTCTGCAGTGTTTATTCAATAATATTTTAGTTAATTATGATTCAGGAAGAGCTAGCTTGTCTGCAAGCACTATTCTGTTCGCCTGTATGATTTAATTAATAGTTAGTTATATCAGGATCCCTACATAAGAGGGGATACAGTAGTGGTTACATAAATGTAACCACATTTGTGTATAAATGACTCCTTACAACTGACACTTTAACACAGCCTCAGGAAATAAGAGGGCTTTTCTGTATTTTCAGCAGCCTTGCTTTTTGCTGAGCTCAGAAACCTATTTCCCCCTCTTGCTGAAGATGATAAGGTGTTTTGCACGAGACGGCTGTGGGTTCGAGGAAAACCCTTTCAATCAATGTGTATAGCCCTGGTCTGAAAATGCAGGGATGCTTTTTTTGAGTGTCAAGAGCTGGCTGCGTGCGACTTGTGCAGGGACTTAGCTCCTCTCTGTGCCCGTCTGCATTACATTTTCTTGTTTTCTATTAAGGCTTTATGGTCTTTGATAAACAGAAGGGTTTTCCATGTATCTCTTTGATTTTAGTATTTACTTAATCTTTAATTACAGTAGCGCCTGTGAACTCAAATCTTTAGTCTGTGTAACCTTTTATGCATCCCTGAGACTCTATGATAGCCAGGTAAAATTGGGGGTACAGGTGGGGCCTAGAGGCCACAAGACACAAGTGACCTGTCAGATGTCACACGAGAGCTTCTGACAGTGCTCTCATGAGCGAGCTGTAGCCCAGGCCAGCAGGTGGTTCTTGCTCTGCATAATTATTCTGAAACATCCATTGCCAAGGCATTGTGTTTTCCACAGTGTGCAGCAGAGTACAAAATATGCAGCTGAGACATGTTACTATAATGATGCTGTCCTTTGGTCTTCAGAAGTATTAATAATGAATTCTTTGAGTAACTGGTTGAAACAGGCCAAAAGGTATTTTTTCCACCACTTCAAACGGGTATGTGTGTACAGAGACATTGCAGCACAGGTCGTTCACAGGAGTAGCCTGTTCTGCCTGACTGTTTTTCTGATCTATTTTTATGTACCACTTTCTTTTCAAGGTCCTGAAAAGCACTGCTTGTTCGTGGCATTGTGCATATCCTGAGTTTTAGATGTCTAATGTATCTAAATTTGTACCCTTCCTAATGAAAGCATCACAAATAAGCATCCCTTAGAGACCTGGCACATGGTGGATGTAAGAACATATGAGATCCAGCCAAGCTTAGAATGTAAAAAAACTTGTGATTCAGTGCTTGGTGCTTATACACCAAGAAATAAAAGCAATTTCTATTGCATTTTTAGGTCCTAACAGTTTTCCCTTTATATTGTCATATAAAATATTTTAATCTAACTCTCATGATACTAGGACAATTGGTATTTTGAAAATGAATGTTTAATATTTCAGTTTGTTCCTTTTTCTGTATTTTATTTTGAGCTATGAAACATAAAGAGGAACATAGTGGTGTAGAGATTATTAAAGCTGAAAGAATTCCAAAATTGCTTCCTGTTAGAGCTTGTGCCTGTTTTAGCTGCAGATCCCTCTCACACACATACAGAGATGCCAAGATGAGTAGTCATGTTTCTAAGTCTGGGTAATTCAGCATTGTCTGGGTCAAGCGGCATGGAACCGTATGAAGCATTCATATTGGTGTCATTAGGGAGAAGAATCTAATTTTTATGTTACTAGAAAGTAAAGTATTATCAGGGATTTAATTTAATTCTGAGATCAATAGTTGCAGTGCTAATAAAGGGGAATTTATAACTCTACTTGTTGCATAGTAGCTTTCCCGTAAAGACCATAGGACCGCATCAGTGAGGGTGGGCTTAGCATCAGCTTGATGTAGAGAAAAAACAAGGAAATGCAAGTCTGAAGTGAATGTAGGGTGGGTACAGTGGCTTGAGTAAAAGGTAGAGACCCCACCTGGAGTACTGCATCCAGCTGTGGAGCCCTCAATATCAGAAGGATAGGCTTAAGGCTTGTGCCTTAACCCTTAAGGCTTGTGCTGTAGCAGTGACAATGTGGCAGCCCAAGAGTTGACATCTACAAGGTGCCTGTGGTCACTGGTGTTGAGGAGTTAACCACCAGGATCTGCCAAGACAGAGCTGATACCCAGCCACCTCACTATTGTAAATACACATGCAATTACCTTCAGTGTTTCCTGAAGCGATTTCTGTAAGATTGTGTATCCAGTTTGTGAAGCTGTGGGTATTTCACTCTTAGGCTTAGAAATGTGGAGACTGCTGTGAGAATGAGATGACCTTACTGATTTCTTGTGGCTTCCTGCCTTTTGCTACAGTTAGAACAAGTACTTAGGCTGGGTCCTGGAGTGGCTGCAGAGCAGAGTCCAAAATAGATAATGGAGAAAGCTTAAAAATTCAACCAACCAATGACCCCTAAAACCAAACCCCACAACACACTCTGCTTTTCTGGCTTATCGTTCGGCTATCATAATGCTATGGAGAGACATCAGAATGAGAAGACTGTATCTCTGCCTCCAGACTGGAATGATGCAAGCGGTGATGGGCTCCAGGGCAGCAGTGCTCACCTTTTGTGTGTCTTGTTTCTTCCCTGTGCACCCCCATGTAGTTTACAGATGTGCAGGGATGGAGCAAGCATGGAGTTACAATAGGATGGCTTTGTGTCCTTCCTCTCCTTCCCGAGCTTTTTGAACCACTTCTGGGATTCCTGTTACAGAAAGAGTAGCTGCTCTTTATTCATGGGTACGTAGTGTACCTGGAGCTATCTAACATCAGTATACATTATTCAGACCCTATATGATGGCAAGCAACCAGCACATACATAATCATAAGATCAAAGAGACTTGGAAAACAGCAGAAAAGAAGCTGCTTCCTCATTAAATTTAGAGGTAAGGACACAGACAGAAGTTGAAATAAACTTTTTTCATTAGGGGAAAAAAGCTATTGGGGCAGAGAATCCCAACTGCTTGGCTAATACTGCTAGGCTTTTAAAGTGCTTGCAGGGCGTGTGTTCTGTGCACCTATTTCATTCATAATGCGCCTTCCTTGGGGAAGATAATCTCTGCGAGAGGGGGACAGTGTGACCCAGAAATGAGGCAGCTCTGGTCTTGGGAGAGCTGGAAGAATATTGTGAGCTCTGTGGCCAAGTAGCTGTGTGAGTCTTGGCAAGTTAATTCTCCTCTTTGTTTCTTTGTCTAACTAGGCAGAGCAGGCAGAACCAGGTACTGGCACAGGTGATGTTTCTTACTGTACATTTGTATAGTGCCTAGTACAGCACATACACCTAGCTGTAAAAGGCCTTGGTGTAGAGGTAACACATGTTGTAAGCTGTGTAAAACACACTGGATGCTGAAAATCCTTAGTAAAAGCAGAATCAAACTACATTAGCCCACCAGATTTCTTCATCAAGCAACAGTATCAGGTGGTCTAAATTTTAATAAGGTGTCTCATTTGGTGAGATCTGATTGCTGTTGGTTGGCTAGTAGGTAGCCCTTGCTATACTGCAATAAGTTCACGTCAGGATGGGACTGAGGACTTGCTTGATCGCTGTTTTTCTGGGTATGAGGCAGTGTGCTATGGATTCTTGGTAAGATGTTGGTTCTCCTTCTTGTTACCGTCTCAGGTAGCTGAGTAGCAGTAATGCCCAGTGTGCCATGGGGATGAAGTGTGCTGGCAGACCTTGGGAGGGAACCCAGCATGGTGTGCTTGGTCCAGCAGGAGCCGAGCCTGGCAGCCGTGGCAGCAGCATTGGCCAAGGAGCTTGGCCATGAGCACAGGGCTTTCGCTTGGGCCACTGGAGCAGTGAGTCCCTCAGGGCTGCCAGCTTAGGCTGCCTTACTGCTTACTGAGCTTCTTGCTTGGGATTTAGGCAGAATTTAAGCTGTTAGTCCCCAACCCATGTTGCGTGCTTCCTTGTTTTTTGTAGGGGAGAGGCTGTTAACTATGCACATGGGTCTTGCTGAGGAAAACCAGCTCATGTCTAACAGCCCCGCTCACCCCGTAGATCTAGTCAGATGGAACAGCCAAAACACAAAGGCTCCTTAAGCTGCTTTCACAGCCTAGTGATCCGTCACTCGAGCTGTCCCACAAGGCTCTGGGACAGTTGCTGAACAATGGCTGATCTGTTGGGGAGCACAGAGCATCTTTGCATGCCATAAGCAGAAGCTCTTGGCCAGTAGTCTCAGCGTTATTTGCTCCTTCTGCCTGCTCCTGAACCTGCTCGGCCTTGGTGCACTGGAGGAGTGCACTCTGCCCAGCTGCTCCGTGCCTGCTTCCCTGCCTGGGACCAGTTTGGGGAGTTTTCCTCTATCTCCATGATAACTGTTCTTCCTCTTGTAGAGTATTCCTTACGAGTACTTGAAGGGAAGAATGGAGTTCAACTTTGGTTTGAAGGTTGAGCTACAACCTGCACTTGTATGCCTAGGACTGAGAAAACAGGGCAGAAACAGTAGCTGAGGATGTATCACAGTCTAATAATAATAATATAAGTAAATATAATAAACTTCCCATATTGGGCAAGTTTTTAAAGCCAACAGGATGTGCATTATTTAATAACAGTTATGAATATTGCATGGGATAGTAGGCAGTTTTCAACAGGCCTTTCTGGACAGATTGGAGTGGGACACAAGTTTGAATCAGAAAATCAACAATTAAACTATATTAAAAAAAAAAAAAGTGATTAAATTTCAATTTCAGAACTTTGAGCTTTTGGCTGTTGCTCCCTAAATAGCAAAGGTTCGTGGTGGTTAACTGTTGTGGAGAGGGGCAGTGGGATAACTAAACAAATGTTGTAAAGAATGTGCAACATTTTCTTTCATTCAAGATTGTAATTCTGTTGTCTCAGGTAAATATTTCAGATGTGTGTTTTTCATGGGTATGTTGATTACCCAAGAGAATGGAATTGTAGTTAAGCCATATTAAAAAATCCATGTTATGTACCTAAATGGACAGCAGTGTTGAATATATATAATTACATTTCAATAGCTTTTTTCCTGAGTTGGGAATAACTCAGGAATAACTTCTGAAGTTAATAACTTCTGAAGTTAACAACTTCTGAATAATTAAGTATTTTGGATATTTTCTGTTGAACGAAGCAAAAGATTTGTTAATCTCAAATGGAGAAGTCAAACTGCAGTCTTAGAAGAGTGTTTGGCTTCCTTTTTTACAACTATAATAATTATTGTATTATCTAGGACCTATATGTTACCTCTGTTTTCCCCTTTCTGGGGTAGTCAGCACTGTTGGTAGATATTTCAGGAATATTCAAAGGGAGATTTCCCAAGCTGAGCCAATGTTATATTAATTTAGGAAAAGAATATAAGATTAATCACGCACAGAAATTTGAACCTAGTTGTATGGAAAAGTCTATATGACATCACATGTATCTTCTTTGATACTTACATTGACTAGTAAGTATTATGTCCTCCAAACCAGCTCTCTTTCATCAGTTACTAGAAGAATGGCAACATAGAGCTAAGTTTTCATTGCAGACTGTAGTCTAAACACAACAAAAAAGCTGAGATCTAGTCATAATCTAAACTGTGTGAGAACATACTGTTGAATATAATGGAAACTCCTATTTCCTCTTCCCCCCCGCCCAAATAAAACTTCCAAAACATGAAACACCCCAAATTAAAATTTTCATGTTTGCCTTATTAAGGTAACATTTGCATGAAGTTCAACACACTTTTCAGTAATGCTTAAAGGTACTAATGACAACGATAATGTTTCATCATTTTTGTGGAGTGTAAGGGTAGTGATTATCTGATGCAGTCAGTATGCGAACTCCGGGATTTTTTTTCTGCTACATTGGCTAGCAAAGGTAAGCAGGTTAATGTCACATGCTGAAAAGTTGAGTTATTCATGATGCAAGGGATGGAAGGCTTCCATGAAAAAAACAAAGCTGCTTGAGATGTAAGTGCCAGTGCATGATGTTGCATGTTGAACTGTTGAGCGTTTTTCCCAGCTTACATGCACGTACATGATGTGTTCAAAAGGATGAAAACTGTGAAGTGTTCAGTGATAAAGCAACCCACAGCAACAGTACTTTATTTTGATTGCACGAAGCTCCTACTACTAAGCAAGCCAGTGCGGAATCAGCTTTTCCATACTAATAGAATGTGGTGGAGCAAAAAGCTTATAAAAGACTACTAAACACAACAAAAGGTAAGGAAATCAAAATATTACTGTCTTTATTCTTTATACATTGGAGGATTTTGCCGCCTTGCTTTTGATCCAGAGTAGTTTAGTTAGGTTTTCTATTTTCCTATTGATTCCCTCAGTGTTGTGTTTGCCTTCAAGGCATTTTAGGTTCTGTCTTGAGTCTGATGTAGTTTTTCATCTCAGTGAGATGTAGCTGTGCAGGCTGTCTCCTGCCTTACTCAGCAAAGGCACAGTCTCTGTTGCTGTAGCCTTGGAGAACCTGGGCAACCTTTAATATTTGTTCCTTTAATGGCCAGGGTGAGTTAGGAAAGTGCTCCTGTCCCCATTTCGTAGGTGGGGGCTAAGGTTAAGAAAAGTTATGTGGTTGAAATGTATTCAGGAAGGACTTTCTGAAGATGACTGGGTGACTTCTTCAACACCGAAAAAGATAGAGCTGTTGCACAGGAGAGAATCTCTTTTCTGTTGCACACTTGGCACCAGAAAAGCTAGCCTAGACACCCTGCGGGAGCAGGGCTAAATATCCTGCACTGGGGCATCTCAGCCTTGACACTGTTGTAGGTATTCCCTTGACTACTGCCCCAGTTGGGCCCTTCTTCTAATTTTTGTCCATTCAGGGTCTCTAAACTGATTGCTGTCCTACTTGATAATAGAGAAAAATGCATGCCACCATAGAGGATGTTCAAATGGACTTCCACCTCTTTAAACAGCATTCTAGTATATGAATTTAAGGGGTTTGTCAGGAAAGCCTTACCTTTTGTTATCAAGTCAGATAAACTTCCACATTTCTATGTCTTCATAAATGTACCTTAAGATATTTTTTGGACTTGCTGCGTGATTGTATAAATAGAATCATTTTAATGGTCCTTCAAATAAGAAATAGCTAAGGGTTTATTTCTATAAGAGATTTGAATTCCTTGCCCAGATGCTGTTGGTTCTTTACTAATTTGCATGGAAGTGACCAGCTCCGTGTTTGTCAGCCCCAAATAGCCCCAGAACAAGGGTTAGAGCCTATTTTTGTTAAAAGAAGATACTTTTAATAAAGGTACATTTTTTTTCAGAAAAAAACATGATGCTTGTGTATGCTTGTGAGAGATTTAATAAAAGATCACTGCGAAACTGTCTGGGAGATGATTAATGCAAGCCCTAAGACTTAATTTTCATATCTTAGAAGTAAAACAGAGCATTTCTTGAGAAGGCATTATTTTGTCTTCGTGATGGAAGTGAGACTATCCACAAACTGCTTGTTGGCAGACTTCTTTTTTTGTCAAAGCAATTTGAAATGAAACAAGTTTGAAGCTCACCCGAAGTGCTTTATATAATTGTATTTTATGAGGTTCTGTTTATTCCTGTATGAATATGCAACAACATATGTATTGGGACAATATATGACAACAACATTCATGTATTGGGAGTTCATGTTTGTCTCATAGTGACGTGACCAGATTCATCACCTTAAGTGTTCTGAGGACATTTGGCAAATGACTGCAAGTTTAAGAGTTGCAAAAGCAACATGTAATTTTGTATACTGGTATATATGGATATTACGAATGATCTGTGCACTTCTGAGTGATTTGGTATGGCTTACGCTGTTTGAAAGACAATGAAAAATACCTGCATGCTGTGTGCTGGTTTGTTTATTTATTTATTTTTTTACTGATGTCTTTACTGTGATTATTTAATATATGCAATATTTTCAGTGGCGGTGTGGAACCTAGGCATATATATTCTTGAGCTGAGGTACATATTTCTGGGAGTTGAAAAATAATATAGGATTGTTCTAAAGCAAAAAAAAATCCCTGACAAAAATCTTCACAGTTCCAATCTCTGCTATTATTTAAGCAGTAATATTTTACCCTGTTTCTAAACATGGTATTTATTCTGTTGTATTAGAATGAATTTTCCTTTTACTGGGGGTGGGGATGGGTTGATGTGTGTAGAAAACAATCCAGTGGGGAAAAAAACCCCAAAGGCAGTTAGTTATAACTACTGTTCTTTCTGCCGCTGTTGGGAACAGTTAGTGACCAAAGTAGAACTATATACGTTGTGTAATCCTATTCACTGTCAGTGTGGAACAGGTGACTGCTGATGGGATCTTGTGTTTTTATCTCAGTTTATTCACTGATAGACAATACCAAAAGATGCGCTTGATGTAGCTGGCCTGAAATGTTGTTTGAACGTCACGAACCATGCAATTCTGAAGTAATGTATAAACCTGAGTGTTGTTGTAACTTGCATTGAGGTTTTTATCGCTTTAGGTTTCTGGTAAAATTTGTTTTTCCTCCAATCTTTTATCTGTATTCAGTCTACTGGTGTGTGCTTGAACATACCATGCCAGTGCATGCTACAGATACACCTTGTTTCTTTCATCAATTTTGGATGAAAGCAGAAAAAGAATATCTTGGAATCATCCAGATTATTTTTCAGAATAAACTGTAAATGAATCTATGGCTTTCTAGTATAACACTTTCCTGTTTTTCAGTTCAAAAGGGTCTAAATTTCATATAGGCATTTGTTTCTGGAAGCTGTAATACAAGTAAACTCCCCTTTAAAACTAGAAGACTGAATATTGGTAAAACCCACTAGTTGTCCTGCTCTGTCCTGTATGTCAACACAGGTGAAGTACTGACTTGCCCTTAACTCAGAAGTGTTGATCTGCTTGAGGACAGGAAGGGTCTGCAGAGGGATCTGGACAGGCTGGATGGATGGACTGAGGCCAACTCCGTGAGGTTCAACAAGGCCAAGTGCTGGGTCCTGCATTTAGGTCACAACCACCCCCTGCAACGCTGCAGGTTTGGGGACGAGTGGCTGGAAAGCTGTGAGGCAGAAAAGGACCTGGGGGTGTTGGTTGACGGCCGGCTGACTATGAGCCAGCAGTGTGCTCAGGTGGCCAAGAAGGCCGATGGCATCCTGGCCTGTGTCAGGAACAGCGTGGTCAGCAGGAGTAGGGCAGTGACTGTGCCCCTGTACTGGGCACTGGTGAGGCCGCACCTCGAGTGCTGTGTTCAGTTCTGGGCCCCTCACTACAAGAAAGACATTGAGGGGCTGGAGCGTGTCCAGAGAAGGGAACGGAGCTGGGGAAGGGTCTGGAGAACAAGACTGGGGAGGAGCGGCTGAGGGAGCTGGGGGTGTTCAGCCTGGAGAAGAGGAGGCTGAGGGCCGACCTGATCACTCTCTACAGCTCCCTGACAGGAGGTTGTAGGGAGGTGAGTGTCAGTCTGTCTTCGCAAGTAATAAGCGATAGGATGAGAGGAGATAGCCACAAGTTGTGCCAGGGGAGGTTTAGATTGCATATTAGGAAAAATTTCTTCACTGAAAGGGTTGGCAGGCATTGGAATGGGCTGCCCAGGCGTGTAGATGGTTGAGTCCCCGTGTGTGGAGGTATTTAACCAGCAGAGAGACGCGTGGATGAGATGCCTAGGGACATGGTTTGGTGGTGGTATTAGCAGCGTTAGGTTTATGGTTGGAGCTGATGATCTTGAAGGTCTTCTCCATCCTAAAACATTCTGTGATTCTATAAATGAAGCAGGGAAGATAATAATTTCTCTGAAATCTTTCAACACACTTGGTTTACTCTGTAACTAGAACTCGATGAAATATTTGAAGTGGGTTCCAGCCAGTTTGGATCAGACTGAAAATGTATGCAAAATATCTGTAAATTTAAGCTACTACATCTATTCGTGTTCTTAATTAGTCCTTTCAGGTTCTCTAACTCCCCAGGGAAATCTTAGTTTATCCTGCTGAGTATTTGTAAAATTAATTAGACCTTTATGATTTGACCTTCTTTGTTGAAATTCAGTTAACTGAAGCTGTCATGAGTAATAATAGATGTAGGTGCATAAAAAGTGGCGATGCATTTAATCTTTGCCAATTTATTGTTGGATGTTTTACTTCTGTCAAAAGCAAAAGATACTTGGTTTTGATTTACATTGTGTAGTTTGCTGTATGATTAAAAATTCAGGCGGCATTAAAGCAAGTTTTACTCAAGCTCTGGAGACAAGAGAGTATACAGGGAAACATGAATTTCAAAGAATCAAAGACAGGCTTTCTTTATCCACCCAAATATTAAAGCCTAATTCCATGTTGGTTTGACACACAAAATCCTGACCAAGCTGTGCTCTTTACACTGTCTGACCAGGATGAAAATAAGAATCCTTCTTGGGAAATTTCAGTGCAAAGTAAATAAGAGTAACCTGAATTCACTCAGCTACCTGAGGAAATGTCTTCTAAAATAAAGTGTAAATAGATTGCAACTTCCTATTGTAGATCTCCTCTGTTTCTGATGCCACGTCATTCTGTATGTTAATTATTTTTAGTAAGAATTTTCAATTAATTTTCTGCCATAACTGTGCAGGTGGAAAGATGTCTCTTCAGTCCATGCACATCCTAACTTATTGCAAGGCTCTTGATTTTTGTATTAAATTATAATTTGTGGAGTACTGTCGTTGTGCTTCTTCTTTCAAAATTGTCTGTGTTGTAAAACCTTAGATGCAAATTATGCCTCTGTTCCTTTACTCTAAATCCCTGCTCAGGACAGAGCAATAGATCATCCTTGTTCTAAAGATGTTTGAGATGTTGGATGAATGTAGAAACATAATGTGGATGCATCTTTATTGCTGGTTTTAATTAGTTAAGATACTGTAGTCTTTCCTGACAAATCTGATCAATTTGAATGAGTCGGAACTCAAGGCTTTCGAAAGATGTTGAGCTATTATTTGTGACTATTTAAGACTGAAGGTAGCTGTGAGGACTCCTCACTCTAAGACAGATATCTCATCACTGCCTTAAATTGTAGTGTTTTGGTGTTATCTATTTTCACCTGTCATTCATTTTTGCAGCAGATTTCAGTGCCTTGTGGGTAGTCTTACCAATTTTGTTAACCCTAAACTGCTTTCTGTTTAGAGGAAGGCTTTCACATGTACCTGCTCTTTTAAGTAGAACATTCTGTGATCTCTTTTCTTACATATCTGTGTCTTGTGGTTTCAACTTGGATAAAATTGCTTCAGAATAATCCTGTTTGTGTGATCTACTCAGGGAATGTTTTCATTCTGTGCTCAAAAGATGATCAGATGAGTGAGTCAGTGGGGTGCATAGGACAAAATGGAAAGCAATATCCTTAGAATACATAAAAGCAGGAAAAAGGCTGATTTCATGGTTGGGGTAGTAGAACAGCAGAAGTAATGAGGTCTAGTTGTAGAAGGATGTGTTGGATTTCAACATACTTTATGTAGTTCTTCATTTTGTAAAAAGGATGACATTAACTTTTAGTAGACCATCTCATGTCCATGTTTCTCTAACTTTGCAAAGATTAGCCTTGTAGATGTGTGTATAATGTATACTTGAGTCAAAGAGGTTAAAGTGTCATAATTCCAACCTCATTAGAAGGTTTATCATGTACTGCTAGCCTTTGGATGGACAGTAAAAGGATTCTAATTATTGTGCGTTTCCTTTTCCATTGTGAACTTACATAAAGAGTGTGGGATGTGGTAAGGTTTGTGTGTTATGGACCTGATTAACATTTACAGAAAGCAGATAGTGAATTAAAAGTGATGGAGAAACTATGTCATAAGGCATGTTGTACAAGCTGCTGCTTCACGGTTTCTTAAACGTAAAGCTTGTTTTGGCTGGCACTTGGTAAAGGTGTGAAAGCCAGTTGCATGAACTCCTCAGAAAAGGAGGAATGATCCCTACCCATCACGTGCAAAGACAGACAGTCAAAGTGTACTGAAATAGAAAACATGAGCATATGTGGTCTTCCCATGTCCTCTCACGTTCTCCCCGTTTGAAGATGTCCGATGGGAGCCATCCTTCAGTAGGTGTACAGCTCCTGTAGCTGTCAGCGGGAACGCTTATTGAACAGCAGCTCTGACACAAGGAAACCTCACTTAGGCAGGTGAAGTAAATCCAGTACGCACCAAAGAATGAGTCTGAAATACTTTGTAGATTTTATACTTCAGAGGTCCTGCAGGCTAACACATTCAGGCTGACATGTACTGCATAGTCTGAATAGATTCTGGAAAAGATTCTTGGGGTAAGAGAGAGGCTAAATGGTGGTGATAGGGTATGAATTAATGGATTTAAATTGGAGTAAGAGTACACACTGGGAAAGCACCCTCAAACTCCGAGGTTAATGAGACCTTGCAGTGCTTGCCCACAAAGGCTGCAGGATTTTTGTATCTAAAAGTGTTTAAGAATAAGGAAATATTCACTAGGAGCTATATATATGTGAGTGATTCTGCCTTAGGGGAAGCTATGAACTAAATGATCTCATGTAGACCCTTTCCTACAGAGTTTGCCATAACCCTTCATGCGTAACCAGGGGTGACTGGCCACCTGACACGTGCGTTCTCAGTAAGTATAAATTTCTGTATCCCAGTATGGCATGTGGAGTGCCAAGACAGCGATCTCAGCTGCCTCCATCTTTGCTTCTGTTGCTCAAAGCACTTCTTAGTCACCTTTTCTTTAGGAGGACAAAAGACAGGACGTAGGACACTGAAGATAACTGAGAGAATTAGTATTAAAAAGTTGCTTGAAATTCCATGTTCTGAATTAAAAAAACAAACCAAAACAAAAAAAACCCCAAACATATATAGGGTGAATACAAGGTGCCCACATGCTGTCTAGTGATGTTACTTGGGGAAAAAAAAAAAGTACTGAATTTTGACCTCATACTTTTTGTAATTAATATCCTCCTGTCTGCCAGCCACAAAAACTTTGAGTTTAGTTTAATGAAATACAAAGATCTATGAACACTTAAGGGAACATTACATTTAGTCTTTTGTTTCGCATTATCTTTTCATTCTTAGTGCATCTGCAGCAAACTGAGGTTGCAGGTAATTGCAGCCAAGGCTCCAGCTAGTAAAATGTCTTGATACTGAAAATTAGCCAGATGATGTTTCAAAATAAGTATGCATTACCAAGTGAATGGCGATGCTTTCTCATCTAACCTCTGTGAGAAACAGAGCCGTGCCTCAATCTTCGTAACCTGTGAAGTACAACCAGTATTTCACGGTATTCTGAAACACACTGATAAGCTGTAAATCGTGGTTGTATCGTGATATAACTTCATAATATCAGTGATCATTAGACAAGGAAACTGTTAGTAATCTGCGGACTGGCCTTTCCTAGTCCATCCAGTCCTAGGCTAAGAACTAATGATGGTGGCTGTCAACTGGCTGTTCATATGAGCTTTCAGCAGTGCATACCCACTGAGTACCTCCACTGTATCACAATACAGACCTTTTTGAAAGTTCAGAATTATTCAAGTGTTTAAAGCATCTGCTATTTTATATTAAAAAATTAAAAATTCTCTAATGGCCCAAATCCCCATTGTGACTGTGTATTTGCCTAATTGAATTTATTTTCCACAGGACAATCTAAACCATACCCATTGCATATGTAAGGAATTGAGGAAGAGAGGGGTTGCACATTTTCTGAACCAGGAAGTTTCCAAATTCTTGTACTGAGGAAACAAAAACTCACCATAATGCTGTAATGGACCTAGTCTGGCCATTTGGTTAGCCTGTACTTTGATTCTTCTAGGAATGCATGTCTAGGTACATCCAGAGTGGTCTTATGTACAGGTGGTTTTGTTCATGGGTTTTTTCTGTGTTTGCTTTTTTAAAAAGAAGGCAGAGGCATTACTTTGATTTTTGCTATGAACTTTTTTCCTCCCTCTCTGGAATTTAATAAACTCCAGATTTGTAGGTGGTAAGACATACAGAGTCATTAAGACGTGGCATCTGAACAGCTACTGCTACTTTTTTCAGTAAATCAGAGCTTTTATTGTTTCATTTTATAATAAAGATGCCAGTAAGGAGTCAGGTTACTTTATACACATTGTTCTTAGTGGTGTGTATGTATTCCTTCTTTCCCCACACTTTTTTTGTCTCACGTTATATTTTTACATTTTTTGAGACTGTTAGAATTATGTAATTAATCGTCTTAGAATATAAGAGAATAAAAGCCTGTAATAGATGTAAATACTAAATCTGTTTCAGCATATGACAGCTTTTTCTTTCGGATAAAATTATATTAAAATCTCTCGTGGAACACCAACCTGAATTCAGTGTTAAGGCACCTTTACTGAGTTGCTTTATCATGCTGAGCAAAAGAGGGCATTACAGAAAATAGTGGAAATAATTTTTTTTTTTTTTTTTTAGTAAGCTGTATGAATCAGGCTGTGAGTTTTACTGACTTTGAGACACTTGATGTTTGCTAGGATTTTACAATCTTTAACGTTTTAGCCAGCTAAAGAAATAGGGGATTTACCTAGTTTATCCATGAGAAAGAAGAAAATGAGCACTGACCCAATGTATTCAAACTGAAAAACATGCAGAGCACAAGATAACTAACACTAGTTTTAATTGCAGTGGATAATTTTATTACAGTGATGCTAAAGCTTTGTCTGGGGTCGCATTTATCACAGAGTTCAGAGGGCTATAAGAGACAAATTGTGGGAACTTTCTTGCTGGACACTGATACAGAAGCTCATGGGTATTGAGTGTTTCCTGGCTGTAGTTTCCTACAGGAGGATGGTCCATTTGTTTACTCTGTTGCAGCAGAGGTGATAGTTTATAGATTCATGGCACACATTAAGGAAACTTGATCACATGTGCAGTGACTTAGAGAGATCTCTAAAAATCTCAGTCCAAATGCCAACTGTCCGAATCCTGTTCAGCTTCCTTAGAGCTGAGTTGTTAAATTGATTGTTTTTAGATGATGAACTTGCTGAGCTTTTGTCTTGCAGTGGTCAGCGACACAAATATTAAGTGATATATGTGGATGAATAGCTGTAGCTTTTCCATCTCATTGGGTGTGGAAATTAAAACAAGGTGGAGCAGGAAAACTGCATCTTCACTGCAGTCCCATCAGCTCGGGTAAAGCCTGATGTTAGAGCTAATTCAGGTACCCTTGTTTACAAAGTAGCAGAACTGGCATGGAATTCGGTGTCAGCACACCCAAGCGTTTATTAGCATCGCCTTGTGGGTGGTCTGTGCTGCCCTAAGTACATGGGTGGTATTGTCTACCCTGGTGAAGTCAGCTTGAGCTCCTCTCCGTGCCATGTTGGTGAGCACAAGGCAAGGTGTGCAGCCTCCACCTAACCAACACTGCTCGGTTCTTGTGTGTCCCAGCGTGCTTGGGAGAGGCGAGACAGCGGCAGGCAAGAGGACTGCTGTCGTGGCACTTCACTTCGGGTGGGACAATCCTTCCCGAGGCCTCAGGTGACGCCAGGCTTCAGCTGGCTGTGTTTTTGGGAAAGGGGAAAAGTTGTAACTTCCTTGGGATGGACACATTCCCACATGCTATCCTAATAATTAAGGACCAGGTATGCAATCTAAATTTGACCGCATAGGAAAAGTTTTCATCTTTATTGAATACGTCGGTATTTATGAAAAACGACAGTCTTAATCTTGCAGCTTCTGTTTTTGAAAGTTTTGGCAGCAGCGTGCTGCCGGTAACTGCTCTTACCCATCTGGTTAGCTTCCCTTGCAAAGGGTAAAAAGGTGTTACTGCTTTTTCCTAAAGGAGTTAGGTTGTGTTGTGCTAGTTTATGCATCCTCCTGAGCTGCGCTGCTGTTGGAATACGCTCTCCCTGAGTGTGCGCCCCACTGTTCCTCAGCCAAAGCCTCTAGTGCCATCTACTTGATACGGTGACAGATCCTAAATTTAGAAGCTGGAGCAGACTCTAGTCAGAGTGAGACAGAGAAAGATTGCTAGGATAAGGATCTTGGCATATTCATTGCGGAGTTGCGTTCTGGGCTGTAAGCCTTGCGTTTGATGGCTTCAGGTTTGGCAGGTGACATTTATAGAAGCAGTGAACATCAGGGTGAAGTAGTGTGACTCATGATCCAACCTGAGGCTTCGGGGGAGGATGGCAAGACGGCTTGAAAGAGAAGCCGTATGCTGTTACTGAGACTTCTGCTCTGCACAACTCTTGCGTAACGTCGTTACTTCAAGTGTCGCTTGGTGAAAGCAAATTAAGCTAGGTTGTTCGCAAATTCCCAGCACAACTCTTCCCTCTAGTAGGTGTATTATGATCAGTTGATATGACTCTTCATGCCAGTTGGCTGTCATGTGAGCAAAAGTTACATTCAGCACAGTTAACTTCAGTGCAATTTACTTGAATCATCCTGGTCTTATGTTATTAAAAAAAACAACAACAACAAAAACAAAAAAACCCTTAAAAACCAAACAAACCCCAAAACAACACCCCCCTCCCCCCAAAAAAACCCAAACCCTTCCCACATATTTTTCTTTTCTGCACAAAGGGTATTTTTTCTATCTTAAGTCACAATAATTTTGAACACCTGGTGTTAGTTACAAACCTAGTGGTGTCATCCCACCCTTGGGTGATAGCTGGTGATGAATGCTGCCAGGACACTGCAACAGAGCAGTCGCAGGATGTTTCCCAAATAGCTGGCCAGGCAAGCTGTGCTTTGCTTTTCTCACAAGCTGGTTAGTAGCTCTGTTTTATTCAAAGGTACTTAAAGCCTGCTGATTAGCGTGGGAGTTACGGATGGTCTATACTTGTTTAATTTGGACCTAAAGCCACAAGACTATCCTATGGAGCATATAAGTAGTGTCTGAGGGTTTTTTTCTGTCTGTTTAGTGGTTACTTAACATAGGAAAAGTTGTTTTTAAAACACTAAGTTAAATCTTATTTTTCCCTACTGAGAGTTCCTTTGAAGAATTGTGTGAGTTACAAACCACAGTTTGGGGCACAGTCTCAAAGATCACAACCTGCATTTCACTATAATATTTGAATATTTTTCTGATACTTCAAAGGAAAGGGAGTACAGCCTTTCCTTCTTCTCCATTTATAGCTGATTTGTTTATAAGGCGAGTTTCGGTCAGAGAAACTGAGTAAAAGTCTGACCAGTGCATCAGAACAGCTGAGCTACGGTGAGACGGCAGGAACTGATCGAGTGAACCCCTTGATTTGGTGGGGGTCGGTGCAGCGTTGCTCATGTCACGCCAGAAGATCCAAGCTCAAGCTGGCTGTCTTTTCCTGTTTCTGGATATACTCCCTCTTGTACTCAAGTAGCTTGCATGTTCAAAATTCAGAAAAAAACCCCACAACAGATTGTGTCAAACTTTGATCTGGCCTACGTAGTGGGTTTTTTTAATCAGATGTGGTTTTCTCGCTGGGAGGCAGACACTGGCAGTGAGAGGCAGCTATTCTTGCATGACAGCAAGAAACCAGGACCTGCTGGGGAGCGTCTTTCCCTTCTCTCTTCTAGGGCTCTGCATCAGGAGCTGAGCAGGAGGGTCTGCATCTCAGTGGGTTTCTTATGCTTTTTCTGGCTGGGATGGGGACCTTCAGCTGCCTAAAGGAGATGTTAAGAACTTCAGAGCAGGATATTGCATGACTGGTTGTTGTCTTTTTGCCCTGATGGTAAGGGTTTTTTTCAGACATAGCCCTTCATTACAAAGGGGCAGGATGGAAGAGGGTGGCAAGTGGTTTCTTGTACTTGCCAAAAAGCCTGGAAAGGAAGATCTGGTAAATGCTTTCCTTGCTTCTGGGACAGTAGGTGGAGCTGTTTATTACACACTTGAAACCTGCTCCTTTAAAAATGAAAACTCAAAAATCTGGTTGAGAATGTTTTCATTTTCACTGATGGAATGCCATGTCCTAGGATCCCTAAGATAATAACTCCTTAAAGATTTATCAGTTTAGAAGAAGATGCGAGTAAACTGGTTTTGTAAAAGCACTACAACTTCTTGGATGCTGCTTTATCTGTCCAGTCTTCATTCTGGCATTCATGTAATTTTCCATACTGATCAAATGGAGCAGTTCTGTCCTGCTGTGCTGCATGTGACTCTGCGGGTTTTAATGCCTTCTCTTTGTAAGATTACACAGATGTTTGCAATTAAAACATCTCTATTTCTAATATGATTAATTTTGTTACCATAGGGGAATTTTATATTTGTTAAATCACAGTGGTAGGGTTGTTAATTAATCTTTTCTGTTTGCTTTACCTTTACAAATGAATCTTTAAACAGAGTCCTTTTGATGAAGGTATGGAAACCAACATTCTTCTCAGTACCTCCCTTTTGCAAAAGCAATGGAAGTTGATATTTCCTGCATAGAAAAAACAGATCCAAGTAACAACAAAACTGCCTTTAGGCTGGCTTGTGAAATGTTCCTTGGCGTACGGGGGCTCAGTTTGACTGACAGGAGAATGAGGAGCTTAGGCTCAGGAAGGATAGACCTGTTTGCATTTTAACCTTGCTTTTCAGTTCTTTTTCTGAATGACGATCAGGTAGATTCAAGGAGATAGTCCTGCTACTGAGGGTGGGCTGAGGGTTTTCTTGGAGAATTCCATCACTTGCAAAGGCCCCCTGGCTCCTTCCCTGTTTGATGAGCTGCTGTGTACCCTGTAGGTCTGTTGGAGGTTTTCTAGGAGAGCTTTCTCAATCCCTTTTGGTGGTGAAATCTCCTATAACATTAAGGCAAATCTGTCCAAAATGCAATGGGTTGGCTTAACAGAAACTGATATTATACATTAAATACTTTGACAAATTAAACGTTTATGTTGCCTGCTTGCAAGCCCAAAAAGCAGAGTAAACGTTACTGAATTAAGTTGTAGAATACATAGTAGTAATAGATATTCTTGCTGTTTTCTTTTGCTAATGAAAGCCAATAAAATGGTAATTGCAGTATCTTTTGCCACTCTGTGCTTAATGATAACCTTTGGTATAAATGAACTTCTCCCATGTAACACCCTTCTTTCCAGTGTTGGCAGGTACGAAAATTAATAAAGTAAGCATATAATTTAATTTTCTGCAGCAGGTAATGTAGCAGAACACAGTACACAATGAAGAGCACAAGCAACGGTACACAAGAGTACAAGCAAAGTATTATTTGCAGTCTTTATTTTCTTGCTGTTGTACAGGACCTCAGTTAATAAGGTTTATTGGTGAAATAATCAGGTTTACAGGAGAAATAATAAACAATAATCATTTGCAGAACCCCCGGATTCTTGCTTAGTTAATTGTATACTCAGTAATACTGTTGTTCTTGGAAACCAGAGAGGTCTGGTTTTGCAGTATTGCATAACTACAGGCTGAAGTCAGGAATCTGAACCTTTAAAAAATAAAATTGCAGCAGCAGCTCAGCATCTCATTTTAAACAATATGAAATTGCCTAATGACTTCTAAAGTGAATTACTCTGTAATGAAAAAAATAGCAGTGCATCACTCATTATTGCTATTATTCATCTTACCATCAGCTCTGGAAGGCTTCAGGATGTTCCATGAATACAGGGTCATATTTTATTCCAGCTATTTGAAAGCTTGTGTGTAGGTGATGGTGCCTTTCTGTAAGTCAGTGATAGTGAATTACTTATTTCTGAAATACTTGAGACTTTTAGTGGAAAGTGATTGTTTTCATATAAGAATAATTTCCTGCAGGCATATCTCCTTTGATTTTGAAAATCTGAGCAAAACATTTGGCCACAGCTTCGGCAGTTTTACAATGAGAACAAATTGAGCTGCTTTATAGAGAAAGCTTTGGAAAATGGCGTTAGAATCAAACCAATTCAGTGATGTTCACTGAATTTACAGAAAAAGCTGAAATGATGCTTTGGACATGTAAACTATCCCATTTGTATCAATTCAGATGGCAGTATGGATGCTGTTAGTGTTAACTGGTGTTTTGGTCATCAAAATGCGTAGGGTAGCAGAAGGTAGCCTATTACTAGGGTTGGAAGTGAAAGTGCAGTTTCCCTGTGGAATGTCTAGCAATTCAATTTTGACCACTTCTTTTGTTTTTCTGTAACATGGGTGAATGAACATGACTGAATTAGGACAGCTAAAGCACTCTTTAAAGGCAGGGGGAGAGTAAAACCAAAATTTTGTGCGCAGATATCAGGAAGGAGGAAGCTTTCTAGAGAGTCTCTGAGTGTGCTATCTAAGGAGGGGGGTGAAAAGGAGCATTCTAGGAAGATAAAGTCAGTTAATCGCTGCAAAATAAAAAGTTTTAATTAGATTTTTTTTTTTTGGAAGAATTATGGGGAGTTGTCACATAAATCTTTCACTGTGTGAGGGCCTGCCTTAATTGGAAGTGTTGAGAGTAAGTTTTAGACCAAATCAGTAAAAAGAAGAGACTCTGTCTCCAGGACCAGATGGCAATTGCTCACAGGTTTCACAGGAACTCAAAAATGAAATTGTTGAGCTGTGCTATGAAAAATTTCTCCTAAATTGTTCTTGGTACCAGGAAAATGGACAGATTTGATATGTGATGCTGGTTTCCAAAAAGGGATGCAGGAAAGGGGAAGCTGCAGACCAGGAAGACTGACTTCTATACTGAATGAATGACAAAGTTGATAAAGAAAATAGTCACACTCACACCAGGAACAGTGGGGAGGAATTGGCATGATTTTGGAGAGCAAAGACACTCCTTGCAAATCAAGCAGAGGGCCTCAAAAGAGCCAGGAAGCATGAGAATTAGGGTGATTGAGTTGCCATGCTACACTTAGAATTAAAAGGTTTTCAATGGGTTCACTCAGTGGAGGCTCTTGAGGAAATGTAACTGTTGAGAAGTAAAAGGGAATTTATTTAATGGATTAAATACTGATTTTTTTTAAAATCTGGGCATGATTAAATGATTACTTTCCTCAGTATGAGCTTATTAATGAATTTCCTTTAAAAACTGTGTTACTACTATTCTGGAAAAAATAAATAAGGGAATGCTCAAGGTTGAGTAAAGTTACACAGATTCGTCTCATCCTCAGTGACAAAGGGGCAAAGCAGCATGTGAAACTACATTGATAAATTCAATTTTTTACCAACCTATACTTGTATGGATCTATTGAAACACACCAGTGTTACCGTCTGTAGTACAGAACCTAAAATACACATAAGGCAGCAGCGGGGTTTGTTGAGAAAAGAGATCTTGACATCAGTAGTGATAAGTTCTTTTTGCAAACACAAACACAGTAGTTGGTGTTGAACAAAATACAAATAGAACATGTAAGAATTAGTGTGAAAGGAGCAAGAAATACAAAGTTTGTAGTATGCCAGCAACTTGGATGGTGTGGACAGTTCTTGCCTTTACTTAGAAGACTGATAGAATTGAAGAGACACAAAAAAGGGCAACGAGCACGATCAGAGATGCAGAATGGCTTTTGACAGGGAGATTGGGAGCAGCACTTCTCAAACTGTTGGTTGCAACCGGAAGAGGAGTTGTGGGACAGTTGGAAGGATTGCAGGGTTTCAGGCAGGCCTGGAAACAGCAAGGAGCCCTCCTCGTAGCAGTAAAGAGCGTCTGCGTGGCTGGGAGTGAAGGTGCTGCCCTCTTAGAATCATAATCATAGAATCATAG
>NW_010230315.1:0-44186 GCF_000690775.1 Eurypyga helias | reverse complement strand
TTAGTGCTGGAAGAGAGCTACAAGGAATACTCATCACAGCAAAGGAGTGTGAAAGACCATGACTGATACCTGGGGTAGCTGATGCTGCAAAGACAAATGACGCCAGAAAAGACACCCACGCATGGCCTATTGCATGAAAATTCCATGAGAGCAGATTTCACCTTGCACCATGCTGAGCCCCCTCCAAAAGGGCTGCCTCTAGGTGATTGCTGTTGGATGGATGGGAGAAAGTGGTGCTAAGTGCCCTCCAAATTCCCATCCGTTTCCAGAGTGTGTTGGCATAAGATTGAGTGCATGAGTCCCTCACTGATGGTCTGTGACCTGCCCAGTTTCACTTCTGTCTTCTACAACCTGCTCCTACCTCATCCTGACCTTCAACAATGCTCTCCCTGCAATATAACCTCTCTTTTACCTGGGACCCACATGCCATAGCTAGATGATCCACCTGGACCTCTGTATGGAAAAAGAGAAAGATCCTAGGTCTACACTGCTGCTGGAGGGGTTGTCTCAACACCTTAACCAGTGACCTAGAGGTGCTGGGAGCATGTCCATACATACACTGGGACAAGAGACACTTGAGAGGTCTATGAGGTGAATATATGGATGGACTGTTCCCCACAACTCCCACCAGAAGGGTCAGACCATGCAATCTGCCCTTCTCAGCAGTGACTCATCGTTGCACAAAAGACGTTTCAGCAAGGGAGTCTTCAGGTCTAAGGAAATTGTTCAATAGCCAGAAGAAAAGCTATGAAATACTGATCAGACATGCTAAGATTTAGCTGTGACTCATTTTCTGTGAATTTGGCCCCTTTCCGGGACAGCAGAAAACAGTGAGAGTCACATCATAGTTATTAATTTAAGAAGGCTTTGCTGGGAAGAAGTGAACTCCTTAAGCAACTCTG
Source organism: Eurypyga helias (assembly GCF_000690775.1). Classification (NCBI taxonomy): domain Eukaryota; kingdom Metazoa; phylum Chordata; class Aves; order Eurypygiformes; family Eurypygidae; genus Eurypyga; species Eurypyga helias. The sequence goes on along the minus strand of NW_010230315.1, from coordinate 43,284 downwards.
GCTTCTCCTGCTTCCTCCTGGAGTTGCATGGCCAAGGAGGCATCAGAGGTGAGTTTCAGATGGAGGTGAGGAGGACAAACTCCCTGGTGGAAAGCTGTGGAGAAGGGAAAGGCTCTTACAGGGAAGAAATAAAAGCGAACAGTGTCATTACAAAGCCAAATCCTCCTGTTATCCTCTTGCCCACTGCCTTGTTGAACATATTGTGTGTGTGTTTTCTCTTTGAGGCTAATTTCTCTTTAATGTCACAAAGATGTGCTGCTTGGAGGGAGCATGAATCCTTTGAACGTTTAATTAGAGATGAGGGGGGTACTCTCTCCCTCTGCCCGCAGACTCACAACTCACATCTGGGTGTGCCAGCTCCCCCATGTACTTTGGGGGAATAAGGATGCCCTTGAGACTGTGAAATGAAAGCAAAGCAATCTAGGCAACCTCAGATCTGAACCCACACTAAGTTGCTGAGAAACAGCAGTTTAGCTATGCTGATTTTTTTTTTTTAATTGACAAAGCCCTCCATCCTTTGATCTTTGAAGGGCATGTTTATCCAACATTGTTCTTTGCAGCTATACTGCTTCTGGTTACAAATTGTGAGAGTCATGTTCTGTTTCGATGGAACAATAGGATTTAATTATTAGCAGTCTTCAAAGACAAATGCAGGGCTCACAGTCTTCTCTGATTACAAGGTCAGAGCAGAGGATCAGTAGCTGAGAAGCAACAGAGTTGAACAATCTTGTTTACATTATTCTGGGGGTGGGGGGAAAGGGTGGATTTCTTAATTTTAAATTCTTCAGATTTTCTGTATTTGTAAAAAAAAAAAAGCAATCAACATATAAATCAGGAGCTTGATGGGACTACACTTCTTCAACCTTATCCAAGGTTGGTTGTCCTTATGAAATGCATGTGTTATATTTGAATGTTAAATTCAGGAACGGAGAGGTATCATTCTGTGGACAGGACTTGTCAGGAGATCAAACAAGGTGATAAAAAACATTCATTCTGGGCTTTAAAGATGGAAAGTAATTATCTGCATCGGTTAAAAACAAGAAATCCTGCTAGAAGAAGAAAGTACTAAGATAATCTGTTCAGAAGAGTACCTTAGTACAAAATTATGGTAGGCATGGGCATTGTCACCTACATGGATGATGGATTCTCCATTACCGGAGATTTTAAAAATAGATTAAGTAAACAGCTGTCAAGAGCAGGTTTGGAAGACAACTTGTTTCTACTGTAAATGTGTGGATAGAGATTTCTACAGTGAGACTTGAATCAGACTCCCTAGGATAAAAAGGCTTAGCATGTCATCATAACCCACGGAATACTAACTTCCATGGCTAATAACTGTATTTCCTAATCAGTCATTTAGGCATATGTGCCACTTCAGGCATAAGACGTGTTCAGTGCATGGCCCAGTGAGACCATTCAGTTAATGGTAAATCATCCTAGACAGCAGTCTCTGGAGAGGTCTGTGTCTTTGCTGTGTCTATGTCTAGTAAAGATAGAGATAGTCTAGACTAAAAGTCTAACTTTCAGACCAGTGAAGAAAGTCAGAAACTGAAGCTTAGGCTACAAATTGGTGAGCATTTCCAACTCCTGTTTACTTCAAGGTTTTCATGGATAATCTGGTGATTCTCTTTATTTTCCTTTTTCTCTTAATGAAACAAGAGCTGAAGACACCCAACAAGGAGCATAGAACAAAAGCTAAAGCCCAAACAAACAAAAAGAACTATAGAAGACCCTTAACTCAGAAACAGGTCTATTTTAGATTAATATTTAATTTAACTGGAGCCATCTCCATGTAGCTGCAGGTTCTGATACTGAGCGACAAGCAGAAATTCCTTTGACCACCCTGCTGCGGTAATAACACCGGGTGAGACGAGAGATGCTCTCTCTAGATGGTGGCAGAGTTTATCATCCTCATCACAGAGCTCAGAAAGGATTTTGTCCGCTGGTTCAGAGACCTCATTCTAAGCTGATTTTCACCACTGAGGGGCACCCAATGCTACTCTGTAAAGGATAAATGAAGAGCAAGACCAGATATTTGCCTGCATAAACCTGGTGCAGGTTGTAACCAAAATGAGCCCTAGAGTCTCATGGGAAAAAAATGAGCGGAGTTATGCTAATCACTTCAAAGAAGTTGCATCCAGGCTAAACTTCATTTTCTGGGACTTGCGCCACCCAAGGTGTAAGGAACAGCAAGCATCAGGGAAGAATGTGATAAAGCTTTGAAGCTCATACGGTCAGCTCAAGCCCTGGTCTTACCAAGCCTGGCTTACCCTGTGTCTACACATTCAGACACATGCCTTCCCTTCTGTGATTTGATGGAAAGTTCTTAATTTAAAACTTTTTTGGTTTCCAGCTGAGAGAAACAGGAAAGTGTAGAATTTGATGGACATCACAGAAAGAAGTTTTGGGAAGGGGAGCTGAGTTGTGCTGACACTGAAGGCCTCTGAAGTCGGGTAAGATGCCTTCCACAGTGCTTGCTTACCTTGACAGGGGGGAGGAGAATTCTACACACCAATGTATTTGGGGGAAGGGGCAAGATCTGACATGTCTTTGGATTTTCAGGCTGTTAAGTGGTTAGCAAAGGACTATTTCTAGATCATTATATTAGGCATAGGTGCCTAATTTCCACCGAGACTGGCATTTTTTTCTGCTTCCTCTTTCATCTTTGGAAATCCTTGGACCAGTTTGAAGACCTCACGTAGCATAGTGTCTTGTTCTGGGATTAGTCCCACTGACCTGGTGGGTTAGAAGAAATCAGGTTAAAGGAAGTCAGGTAATTAAGACCTCAATCCATTGAGGATTCTTTACTCATTAGCTGCCCAAAGCCTAGTCCAGCAAATTAACATTATATTCCCAATATAACTGCTAGTGTAAACCATACCAGGGATTTTATTTTAACATACTGACACTGTTCCTGTATTCCTGGCACCCCCAGACTTCGCATTTCTGTTTCAGAAGGTGAACTCCCCAAATCAGAATTCATGGTTTGGACTGTAATTCTCTGACACAAGACAGGATAAAACTTTTAGATAAGCAAAATCCCCAATCATATTTGTTGCTATGAAATCACAGCTGGACAATGTCTGGGTTTTGCTTGGTCAGGACTTTTCTTATTGTATATTTTGTCTTAGTGGACTTCTTCGATATAAAGCAGCCTTGTTCCACACAGCATCTCTCATAATCCCGGTCCCCAGTGACATTATTGTATTATAGATTACAGCAGCAGACAGCATTACTGTTTCATACACTTTCAGTCATTTTCCCACAATGGTTTCTGATGCATTTTGTTTGTGATGGGCTTGCTCTGTGTGTGTGAGGCTGTTGAATCTCACCGGCGGATAGATTATTCTCAGTGGATCAGACCAGCACACAAATCTGTGTTCAATTCCTGTCACACATTTACTGACATGACTGTAGGCAAATGAATCAACTCTGAGTTGTTTTCAAGAACTTACATTCCTAAATCCCATTAATTCTAGTGCTCAAAAATCATGTAAAATTCAGCTTTTGAGCACAGATCACCCTATCTAATTTTAAGCACCTACCTAAGGGTGTGATTTCCAAAGATCACTCTCCACTGCTGAAGAAAACAGCTACTCTCAAAGGGCAGTGCAAACTACCCAGACCTCAGTGTCTCCTTGGACTGTAGAGGACCTCTGTACCCCAGACATGCACCCTCAGTCTTGTACATAAAGTTAAACAGAAAGAAAATGGGCCTTTGCCTTAGAATTCATCCTGATTAATTTTAGATGTCTGAAATGGGATGTTTGAGAGCCAGGAGCTGCCATCAGCTCCCCTTGTAGTCAATAAGATAGTGGAGGGTAGCTCATTTCGCCTTTGACACCCATTCTGGACTCCTTTTAGGCAGCTGAAGAGAATTCAGCCACATGACAATCAAGACTTATGATCAGCCAAAACAAATTCACAGGAAAAATACACTGCTCTACCCAAAAGGCTTCAATCTGAATTGGCATCAAAATAAACATGCAGAATTTCTTGCGCTGGACAATGGATTAAGTTACTGAGAAGCCAAAGTCAGTGATGAATGGAGCAGGGAGGAGGGCAGGAAGGAAACAGGGGCTACATTTTCAGGGTAAAAATGATTGTTTTAATTATAACCACTTTAAAAAAAAAAAAAGAAAAAAAAAACACAACCAAACAAACAAACAAACAAAAACCCCAGCTCTGTGGCTGAGAAACACTCTCTTGCAGGCCTTTGTTCCCAGAAAGGGTGGTGAGGCACTGGAACAGGTTGCCCGGAGAAGCTGTGGATGCCCCATCCCTGAAAGTGTTCAAGGCCAGGCTGGAGGAGGCTTTGAGCAACCTGGTCTAGTGGAAGGTGTCCCTGCCCATGGCAGGGGAGTTGGAACTAGATGATCTTCAAGGTCCCTTCCCACCAAACCATTCCATGATTCTATGAATTTACTTTGAAAACCAAAGCAATGATTTTCATGCTTATTGACAAGCTTCATTAGCTAGGATTAGAGAATATGCCTAACACAAGCCCCTCTTTCCCCATCCTCAGTATAGCCTCCATCAGAAAACAAGGGGAACGCACAAGTTTGAAACGCCTGTGTCAGCACCTCAATGGAAGAATAAAAGCGTAATCTCCCTGGAGAATGAAAACCACTGCAAAAATTTACACAACTAGTGGCAAACACCCTATAAAACTGAACTAGAGAGAAGAAATGAATATCCAGGGATAATTTGGTGGGGGGTGAATGTAGCTCGGCAGCAGGCAAAAATCCAGGACAACCTTTGTCGCAGTCATACCAGTGAAATGTGCGCTCCGTCTAATTACAGTCACTTTGGGTGTTTTTATGGGGCTATTTAGCAGGCACCCACTCGTGATGACGGACAGTTTATGCTATCCCAACCAACCATGAAAAGATGCGGTGCCAAACGCTGAGTAAATGTTTGCTGCCCTCCTGTGTACAACTGCAAAAAGACACATGTAAGGATGCGAGAGCCCTGGATTTGTCGCTCAAGACTTTCAGCTCCCGGGGGAAAGGTTGGCATGGAGTGCCTGTTACGTATTTACCCCTGATTTGCACTGGTGAATCATCCATGAGTTGATCCAGATTCCTGCTAATGGATCCGGGCCCTTGTTCTCCCACCATCTGCCTGTTGTATCCATCGCTTGTCATATATTTAGATACCATTTGTTGCTCCATGTGTGCAGTGGGGAAAAGGGCTGGGGGTGGAAGGCTGTTCCTTGATCGCACTCTGCGAGAGCAGCCACAAGACAGATCGGTTCAGAGCCAGCGCTGAGTTGGCCAGACAGCCCTGTGTTGTGGCTCGCTCCCTGCATGTCATGTCGCGGGAATGGGTAGTAAATTCCATCAGGAGACTATTAAAGCAAAGAAATCACCCACCCAAGGAAGTCTTGGTCTCTCCACCACTGGAAGTGTTTTTTTTAAAAACACCTTAATCTCATATTTTCAGGAACTGCATAAGTGAAGTTCATCCTCCCTTGGGGCAGCAGGTAGTTTAGAGGATCACTAATCTTCAACCCCATTACCTGAGATTTGGCTGTGATTTTGTTTGCAACACAATTAATTGAAAACTGAATGTTTCATGTGTCCATTTCTGACTGTTAGAATTATTGCACAGTTACATGCTTATCGAAGCACAAATCAAGGTGTATGGTTAGAATTTTGATGGTGAGCATTTGGCATATTTGTCTTAGCAGTGCTCGGCAGTAAGAAAATATCATGATGTCCACAAACACTACACCAGGGAAAATGCCAAACCAAACTTTACATACATCTTTCAGACCTTATTTAATCTATGCTGCATGTTCACCTTCTTCATCACATTAGTTATCACATTTAAATGTCATTCTCAGTGGCTATGCAAGTTGCTTTTATCAAGCCTATATCTGTGCTTTTTGTGTTTATTGTTAAAAATTAACTTCTACCACACAAAAACCAGGCTAAACAAAAGGATATTGGAGCACAGCAGAATAAAGTCACTATAAAATTTCCAGGTAATATATGAACATTTCTGTATTGATGTAACTTAATGCAAAACTATTTCCTAAGACTAAATTTTCCTTGCTTACTTTCTGACAAAACGGGAAAATGAGGATAAACACACACACAAAATGTTTCAGTACAGCATGCAAAACTAATTCCTTCAGTCCACCCTTTGTACACAATCAAACTTCTCCCTTCTGTTTACCAAACGTGGGGAATGTGTTTTATTCAAGCCAGCTCCCTCCTGTGTGGTTTCAGCTTTGGGAAATGAGCAGGTTTTGAAGAGTTAGTTCTCAAGGTCATGTTTGGGGTGCGTGAGATCAACTCTTGTTCTCAGCTGTGTCACCCTCCTTGGCTTCAACTGAGTGATTTCAATAGAAAATCAAGTCATACAGGTGTAATCAGGGAAAAAGAATAGAATAGAATCCAGTCCAAGGATTCAATAGTCCCAAAATGACCTTAACAAGGATGACTGGTACAAAAACGATGCAGGTGGGGGCCTAGGCAGTCCTTCTTGTTCCTGTGTGGCTAGGCTCCATGCAAGTGTTTCATCACGAATGTATCTAAAATGAAAATAAAACTAAACCTGCTTTTTTGGTTTTTGCAAGTCTCCAAAACCTTGGGTTAGAGAGCTTGCTTTTTTTTTTTTTTTTAACATAATGACTTGCATGGCAGAGCTCAGAAAAACACCAAGATCTGGCAGTTTGACCCATGAACTTCCTTAACCAAAAAGTTGCTCTGTGGAATTAGATCAGAACAGAGCAGTGTGACATTATACAACTGTTATGTAGAGTCAAATAAACAGTCAGGGAGTTGAATGTCATTTCTCAGATAGGACTAAGCTATAATGGCTCCGGCTGCTTTCACATCGGGTTTTTTATGAGTTGTTGGATGGAGAAACCAGCTGACAAGGACAAGTTTCCAACTCCATCATATTTCCTATTCAGCTGCTGTGGCTCAGAGAGTTTTCAGGGCTCTGCTGGGGCAGGGGTATGCAGTTGACACTTTCTTGGCTGCGTGTCCCTGCAGAAGGAAGGAAGAAAGAAAGCAGGACTCTTGTGCCAACTCTATTTGCAATCTTGTCACATCATACTGGCACCTCTGCAAAGGATGACAGGGAGGAGATGGATGAATGGAAGGGCCAAAGGAAGACATGGCAGTGCCTATCTGTATCCTTCTCCCAGATCTCTTTGTCCATTCTGGGAGAGGTGATTGTGACCTGTGTTCCCCCCAGCTCGTGAGTCAAAGGGCAGGCCAGCTCCTCAGGCTGTCTCCATCACTTTGTCCCCCTAGCATGTCCCCAGATGACAAAATGACACCTCATTGGGCCCAGGGGATTTGCCCAGAGATTGCCTGTACTTCAGAAGACCTCTGCCCAATGTAAATGTAAAGCCACCCTCTGAGCAGCACCTCCTGGAAATATTTCAATAGCAGCTGCCAGCTGATGGACTACCTTCACTACAAGATGAACCCAGCTGGTAGGGTTGTTCTGGTAGAGCTCTTGTTTGTAGCATGAACAAAATATGATTGTACCACAGGTACACAGGTAATATTTTTTTCCATGGAAGTCAGCAGACCAGTGCCTATTGAGAGGCCTTGTGACCCTTGAGGGCTCATTGGCATTTGGACTTGGAGTTGTCTACAGTTTGCCAGGATGCAAAAGACCTTTCTCGAAGCATGTAGCAGATGGGGAGGGGACAGAGAAAAGATAGGACATCTTTGAGCTGCTATCTTCTCCTTATGGTCACAGTCCTTCAGAAATTCCAGAGTCACAATGAATCATCTGAATTCCCAACATTACAGTCTCCTGTATGTCACTCTATGTCTTGCATGTCATCACTGCACAAAGGCATGAAAACTAGTGAAAATTGGGATGGGGACAGGGGACATGATTCCTGTGGTCATCCTCCCACAGCTTTAGTGCACGCAGAGGGAGACAGATGGGAGTTTGGCCCTACTATTCCCCTTATGCGTGATCTTGGGCAGCCTACTTCACTCTGTTAGCCTTTACCCCTGCCTTCTGTGGTCACAGAGTAAGAAAGAAGTTTTCCCATGGGTATGAAATGCTGGGTGAAAAACAACTTCAGCACCCACCCCCTTAAAAGGGTAGTCAGTCTGAACAGGAAACATAAAAGAGCATTTGGAGTGGTGGAAATAGCAAAAATTGAATTGGATACCAAATATAGGGAGAACTCAAATTACAACCATGCGAGGTGCAAGGCACCCAGATGGATTTTCCACTCACAGCTACAAAAACGATATGCATCAGCAGAATTTTGTTAGACACTTCTCTCCATTTGCCTAAGGTATTAACATAACACTGCTTACCATGTTTGCTCCGTCTCGTGCTTTCCCCATGGCTTTTTCTCCAAGGCATTGGTGTTCCCAGTCCTCTGTTCAGAGGAGCCCAGCATCTTTTTTCTCTGTGTGCAGCAGTGCTCAAATTGAAATTCTACTTTGAGGGAATCTATCCTTCTGTAGGAAAACTCTTTCATGGTTGATGTGCAGAATTGTACAAGGGAAGAATTAAAGCATTTCTTTTCTTCTCACAAGTACAGAAAAATGGCCATGGGGAGCTTTCCTTGGGAAATAACAGCAAATGAACTCCAGGGAATAAAACACTGTATTCAACGGGCCAGCCCATGCAATGAAAACTAAGGTTTTCATCAAGACATCAGAAGTGATGATAGGACTTAAGCACTCTTCTCCATTTGTCATCAAATTTAGCATAATTCTGAATGGGAATGAGGGGAGTCGCATGAAGATCTTGTTAAATAGCTCAAAACTGTTGACATGGCTACAAAAATAGAGAAGTTGGTTGGATCTCAGAAGGTTTAAATTATATTTCTTTATCTCCTTCCTACCTCAGAAGGAAATATTTTTTTCTGTCTCCCTCTCTTACTCATTCAGATGGACCACTCTTTGGTGGAGGGACCTTATTATTTTTTCATGTAGTTTAGCACACACCACATAAAGAACCTCAATTTTTCTCTTTAAAATGCTTTTCTGCCAAGACAAGGACACTCCATGACCCGTGGAGTGCTGTGGGGTTTCTTAACACAACAAGTAGGATTTTACTACTTTGGGAGTGATGGAGCAGCCATGGGACAGGTTGTTCCACTCATGGAAGCAGAATGAAGAGGGAAAGGCAACATTAGAGATCCAGGATGAGTCCTGAAGAAATGGGTAGCTGCTCCCTCTGTGTGATGGGCACAATGATTGCTGCTGGAAGCGACCACGTTTCAGCAACGGTCGCCAGTCCAAATATGCTAGCTGTGCCCTCAGCAGTGGCTGCTTTCCTGCCTGCTTTGCCTATGTCCCAAACCAGTCCTCATAATACCTGACACTTAGGATTTACTTTATTTCTGGTAGAGTTGGAAATAAGCGTATGGGATTCAATCACATCCCCTGGGAACATCCTGTGGGGGTAGGCTGAAGCTGGGGGCTATTGAGAGGCACACTAGATGGCCCAGTCACATGAAAGTAATTCTATGTTTTCTCAGGGTAACTACTTCATTTTCCATCTCAGCTCTGGCATGAATGAGAACAATCCGCTGAACGGGAGCCTTAGGGGGTGATATATTCCACAAACACTGGAAAGCAATTCTAGCGTCTTCTCAACAAACACTTTGTCCTACACACGCAGTTCTTTCTTCTAACAACCAGTTGCAAATAGGTTTTATTGCCCAATGGCTGGCTCAAGTGGACATTTAACAGGCTTTAATTCTTCATCAAGCTTCAGATTTTCCACCCAGGAAATCTTCCTCCTTTTCACCCCCTCTCTTTTCTTTTCTTTTGTTAAAAGCAGGACATGACAGCCTGCAGGGTGATGTCTATTGTTATAAGTTGAAAGATCTAGCACACTTCGGAGTCTGAGAGCATGAATGAATTATTAACATCCTTCCCCACTGTTCTGGTAATGTATGCAGCACTTGAAAAGGCTTTTCTTTTAGCTTAAAGCAGCATAGATATTAGCAGCTATTCAAAACAGCCTGGCAGATGCTGTGTTAATATTGCTTATCCAGGGCTTGACAGGGGTGAACTTTGGATCTTTCCAGTCTAACGGGAGAAGGGACGTGGTCCAGGAATAGAAGCAGCAACATTATGGCAGTAATTAAACAGCTTGTCTCTACAGCCGTGGTAATTTGTTTGGGAGGAGGAAGGCTACGCTACTCAGTTTTCTAATCAGAAAGGCACATCTACTGCTGTCTAACTTTTGTCAGATAACCAGGACCATTAGCTTAGTTACCTGTAGATCAGTCTATGGTTAAAGGGGTGATAATTACATTCCAAAAGTGCTTGAAATCATTCTTCTATCGTACCTGCCCTGCTTTGCCTCCCTCACCTCCATTGAGTATACGGAGCCTTACAGTCACAGTCTGTCTCCTCCCTCTTTGTGCCAACTTCTTGCATTGCATCCCCCACTACTGCTCGGCCCCAGCTGTGGTTGTCCCTTGTGATGCTCCTCTGCTGACCATCCCTGCCTGTGGGGATGCTGAGCACAGGGAGCTTGAGCTGGGAACCACCTGATAAGCTACCAAACTTACGCGGTTTTTGGCTAAAACTTTTGTGTCCCTTTCACCCGATGCATTTTCAAGGCTGCTATGTCTATTTGCTGAGAACAGAGCTAGTGTGATGGGTCTTACTGCATCCCCTTTCTGGCCTCAGCCAGGCTTTCTCTCTGCCCCAGCTTTTCTATAGCCTGGTGGCCAAACACAGTTTGCTTGGTCAGTGCTGTAACAGGAGGGGTGTTACATATTGACATCCCAAGTCATAAATCTCTGGTCTCAACCTTCAGACTGGCAAAGCCAGTTTGCCAGACCCAATGAGACCACCCAGCACTGCAGGTGAGCTACATTGAGCATGCCAAGACCGTCTTCTAGCACATATGTTGAGACTACCACATTGTCTCATACATCAAGAGAGAAGGAATTTGGGAAGGTTGTTTTTCCATTTTTCCAGGCATGGACACCATTGCTAAACCGTCCCTAGCTAAAGAAAATATGAAAAAAAAAATATCCCATGGGTTCTTATTTGTTCCTGAATTACTAGGCAAGCACGTCAGATAACAGAGTAGCGATCAGGATCTGTTCAGGGATGATTATGCTGGTTAATGAAGTCTGACTGCTTACAGTTTTGTGTCATCGGCCTCACACACTTGTCCTCCACAATCACCCCAGCTTTCTGTCCAATCCTCCACAAGCTTCACTTGGCAAAAGTCTCTTGCCCACCCTGTGGTACCTTCATTTTCTTCCTGTGTCACAATGCCCTTGCCCTGAAATATGTCAGCTATCCTCATGCCCACTAGCTATTTAGCTATGGGCTGTGACAAGTGAGTGTGTTGGTCTAGGGATGCGATTGCATCCAGGAAGAACCCAAACCCTTTGGATTATCTGTTGTGATGATCTGTTACAAGAGATGATAACCCAAAGGGCTTGGGTTCTCCCTGCTGTCTGTTGGGTACCTTCCCTATGAACACTTTCATGTCATGTAATAACACCTTTGAGGCTGCTATTGCCTTTTTAAGCTTCAGTCCACCTTGCTGACGGAGTCAGATGTTAGCAGGGGAGGACTGACAGCAGATCTATACTCTGACAGGCAGAATGTGCTCTTAAACACATTTCTGTCAGAAATAAACAGCTTAAAGGAGTTGAGTTTCACTAGAGAAGACACCGTTACCTGACCTGCTGGACCATAAACTTCAACAACTCAAACCTTCAGCACTTCAGTAGCTGACTGGTCAGAAATACTTCTGCTTTCCATGCTTTTCTTGTATGTGAGATTTAAACAGTTTGTCAGAAGAAGCAGCTGGGAGGAAGAAAAGAAGGAATTACAAGCCAGAAACATATAATTTCTTTTTTTTTTTTTCCCTGGGCCATTTTTTATGCTGAAAACTCAGCAAGGCTGGGCTCCTGCTCCTGTTTCTGTGTTTGCAAAAGCAGCCAGCTACCACAGGTCAGACAGGATAACCCTCTGATAAAGCAGCAGAGTATTGGCTGTGATCTCAGTTTGAGAGGTGAAATTGCCAAGGGCCCATGAGGGCAATGCACCAGGTTTAAAGATCTTGTGGTAGCAGAAGGAGCATGGTGTCAGACAACAGCTGAGCAGGGGATATCTATTACACCCACAGCTCTAAGTCCCATAGTCCTGTCCACAGCACAGTGCCCTGGGCTCTCTCCCATGGCACAACCATAAGGATCCAGATCACCTGGATGGAGACAAATGGGTCAGGAGGAGCCCTGGTGCCAGGCACAGGAGGTCACGAGGAAGGAGAGCAGGGATGTTGCCACAAGTGTCATGGAACTGTACGTGTCATGATCTTTGACTGTGACATGCTTCATAGTTCTGCAATTAGTTAGAGCCTCCTCCAGCAAAACAAAACGGGGGTCTCCTTGGTTTAGTCATGGCCAAATGAGCAACTCCTACACAGCTATCCTTAAACAGAGACAGAAGTATTCCTTGTCCCCTTCACTGTTCATGAGGGTCTACATCGTTTGTGCTGAAGGAGAACAACACTAGGTGGCACTGATTTCATGATGTGGAAGAGTCCAAATCCACAAAGGTGGACAGAAATGCTGAATGGGAGATCCTGATAAACCCCACTGTCACATTCCTTTCTTTTCCTCTAGAGATGGTGGTGTCTACCATTCAGGCAACTTTTGTATGAAAGGTGAGGATCTATGCTAAATCAGGTGGCAAGAATTTAGAGCATAAGTGAACCAAGGCAGAAGAAGAAAGATCTTCCCATTCCTCCAAGACAAAACCTATACAAAGTTTCAGATGACTAAGTATTGTTCAGAGCCTACATTCAGTTGTTAGTGGGCTAAATGGACCACAGAAAACTTATGTTTAGTCCATATTTTTTCCATACAAGTTACAGGCAGCTCTGTTAGGCTTACTGACAATATTCTTGGATGCTTGATTCAGTTCAGTTAGTTCTGCAGCATGTGAACTGAGAATGACAAGACTTCCAAGTCTTCAGAATCAAGCTGATTGATAAGCAGGTCCTTGCTGTAGGCCCAATGTAACCACACAACTATAAAAAATCAGGGGAGTTTCAAATCCAGACACTCAAATACTGAATTTGGTGCTGAATTCTTCCAAGACTGTAGAGATGTGAAGGCCCATGCACATGTTACATAGCTAAGCTTTCTTTTGTAGACAAGAGGGATATGGGGCACAGCTCATGGGACTCACCTGGGCTCCAGCTGCTGATCCAGAAGCATGAATGAATTCTAATGCAGATGACACAAATACTTTAGGTTCTTATTGCCTCTATCACTCTGTTTAGGTAAGTGGATTGAGACCAGGAGACAATATAGTCTGACCATGCATAGGGATGTAAACTAATTGCCTAAATAAGGGCATCTGGGGCAATTGAGCTGCCCTAAGTTACCCAAGATGTCAGCACAGGGCTGGTAAATATAATGCAGGACCTACAAGAGACCTGCACCCATACAGAGCAATAGCTGGAGGCCAGGTGGGAAGTGTCTAAAATGTCACCGGCCTTTGACAACAGCTTTAGGGTGAGCTTGAGTCACTCTTTAGGCTCTGCTGCCTGCCTACGCCCAATCTCCATGGACTGTACAGAGTGCTGAGCATCCATCAAACTCATCGTTTGTCACTTGCACTCTCAATCCCTAAAGTTGAACATTTGCATCTCTCAGGATATCAAAAATATATGCATTTCTTCCTTCTGCTCTCCATGTTATTTTTATTTGCTTTTCCAATGAAGGCTGTTTGATTTGATTTCATGAAGATTTCAAGATTTGAAGATCTGAAAGATCATTTCAAGATGTGAAAAAAACCGTCTTCCCTGAAGGGGAAAAAAAAAAAAAGCCTCCCTCCATCCTTCCAACACACAGACACATCCTCTCACTGCTGATGCATGTTTTATGTCACGTGTTAAAATTCTCATGTGTCACTGTTTACACAGGAATACGGAGTACAGAATTAAGCTATAAAATGAAAAGTGCTGATTTCACTTCCTTTGGTCAACCAGGATAAATTACATCATATGTCAAATAGTGGTAAAGCCTTGGTGTAGAGCATTAATGAAACTATCCATTAATACCTATGCACCATTGTCAAGAGAGAATAAACAATCTTTTCTTGCTCATAGTGCATGCTTCTCAAAGAGCAACAGCTGGAAATTAGCAGACTTAATAGTGCTCAGAAAAGTTAAAGGAAATCACAGGGACAAAATGCAGACCAAGATTTTAATGCTATTTTCAACTAATGTTTTTACTGTAGGATGTGCAATCCAGAACCCGTCTGAGCAGTTGACATCAATCCTTCCCTGAGCCAGCCTTGAGCCCCTGGCTCTTATCTACTCTCATATATATACTGCAGGCTAATTCTGACACAGTATTAGTTAGGAGTGAGTCAGACCCTTTCAGTACAAGGGTTTTTCAACATTTGTGAGGGGAAAACTGTTGTGTTACTCAGAGAAGTGGGCTAAACTACCACAAATTTACTATGGAGGATAATGGGATAAGAGCTTGTACACCTTAAGCAATACACATATTCAACATGCAGTTCTGGCTCCAGTGTCACTGATATTCAGGTACTAAATTGTCCTTTTCCATCCCGCTGAAGCTTCAAATCCACATCTCAGACTTATTTCCATTATCTGTGGGCTCTCCAACAATTATTTTATTTCTTCTTAGAAATCTAGGAATAAGGCTGGGAGCCCTGGTTTTTAGTAAGGATCATCCATTCAGATTAAGATGAAGGTGACAGACTGAAGGATCAAAAGTTTTGGAATACAGTGTTTCTATCTGCTACCGGGGAAATCATTCTTCAAGGGAAAGGAAACCACACATTACTAGTATTCAGCTAGAGAAAAATGAAGCTAGCATGTTTTTAAGAAAATTAAGCATTGCCTAGGAAGAACGTGTTCTCTTTTTCCAAATCTAAAGAATAGATGACTTCAGAATTTGATGGTAGAATTCTTTTTTTTTGACTTGCAAAATGCAGCACATCAGATTTGTGCTACAGCTTTTGCTACACAGTTCTCATTTTATGTGATGATCACTAATATTCCATAGACTTGTTCATTTTGTAATAAAATATATGACAAACCCAGGGTCACAACACCTTCAAACTTATCACAGGCCTTGTCTGGAGCACATGGATCCCTAGTTCATGCTATCTACTTTTGCTTACATTTAAATAAGCAAACACAACCGTACATGAAGGAATTTACCTGTGCTCTATTGCCACAATGCCTATACTTTGCTGCAACAGTGACTTCATGCAACAAAGTTGAATGAATGGATAAAAATCAAGAAGGTTGTCTTAAATTAGGAAATTAAGAATTATGTTAGGAAAGAAACTTTTTAGGTTAATGCTCAGATTAGTTCTATACTCCACTGTGCACTTTGAGCTTCCTTTTCTTTGGGAACATCACTCAAGGACATTGCAAGTACCACCTTAGGCAAGACAAAGATGATGTATGTGAGGACAAAAGGAGACATCATTCACTGAATAATGTTCTTAGAAACTGGAATCTTCTACCCTGATGATCAGAGACGGTGGCTGAGACCACCAGCCACCCCAGCTGCAGACCTGGTTCACCCACCAGAAGTATTTTTGGCCTGAGGCTGGAGCTGCTTTTCCTGTTCACACACTGCACCAAGCAATCCACAGTAAACTCAAGCATCAGCTGAAGCTTTGCAGTTCCCCCACCCACCCCCCACCACTCCTCCCAGCCAAAACTACTTAAGGTAAATTGATTCCTAATGCAGCTTTCCTCTGCTCCTCCTCCCTTTGTGCCTTCCTAGAATCTTTTAGAATTCAAATGCTTCCATTTGACATGATCCTTCCATCTTTTAGCGGGTGAGGCCCTGCTATTACAATCCTCTGCATGTTGTATAATTATTATAACAGCTCCCTTCGGGCTCAAGTCATTATAATTGTCATTTGATTAGCTTTTTGTCACTGGGTCTTTTAAAGAATGACTGCACCCTTCACACATAACATATGTTAATCTATTTCCACAAACATCCAAGTGTCTCTCCTCAGCTTGACAGTGACTTGATCAGATTTTGTGTTTCTTTTGCACATACTCCTTTCTTCTGATGCCCACATGGTGATGATGGTCCCATGCCTGATCTCATTTTGTTTATAATTTAGGCTTATCAACAGATCCAACACGTGCATTTAAACTACACACCTGAATCAGCATGGGTTCTTCAGACATCTGTGTAATCATAAGATTGACATTTAACTATTAATAGTTTTCCTAAAAAAAAATTATTTGAAGGAAAAATCAATTCCTCTGCTCATCTCTGTAGCTATTTACAGGAAACTTAAGTTTGCTATTAACCTCAGTAACCCTTTTGGTTGTGTGTGTCACCTGTGATGGACCCACATCTGGAACATCTGTAAGCAACACACACTCCATTCATAAATTATCTTCTAATACAGATTGTCTTGAAGAGATCAGTAACCTTGAGAAATGCTGATTTCACTTCTATTACCTTGGTAACAGCTAAGCTACTACACTCTGACCATAATACCAGTCACCTAAAAGTTGTATAACCTTCTTTTATCTGTGTTTGATCATATTTGATAAACTAAGATGACAAGTCCAACACAGGTTTTAGGTTGCTCTGGGCTGTTGCCAAAAGTTGAAGGTGGTTCATATTCATATTTGCATTTCAGTTATTCCTGTCTGGTAAAGCTCAGAAGAAAATCTCAAATGAGATTTTCTAGAGTCTAGAATGAGACCTATCATCCTAGACTTCCCAAGAAGCCACAGAATGGGTGAGTTGGATGTGGGATGCTGGATTGGAGAAGCACTCATTGCACCCACATCAGGAGACCTTTGCTGAGCTATGCTGTGACGCACACATCCAGGCTGGGCTGAGTCTGGAAATCTTTACATGGTGACCCTCTTCCTTCCCTATAGACACAAGGTGGGAAGCAATTGCCAGGTCTGATCCTATGGTCCTTTGATTTTATATAACATTTTGTATTTGAGCAGCTGTTACCAAAGAGCAACTCGGGTTACTCCCCAGATAGAAGACAAAAGAAACTGCACTAATATGTTCCAACCACCACTGCTCAGCCTTGCAGCCCAAGTCCCATACTGTGATATTGTGACAACCACAGTTTGGTAGAAAGATGATACAAAACTAACTATGTGGTTTGGACATCTGGTGTCATTTCCACCAAAGGAAAAGAAAAGATCTTGCAAAGTGACTGAGTGACTTAGTCAATAACTGTCCAGCCACTAAAAGCTGACATTTCCCACTCAAATCTCCAGAATGCATTTGCTGCTTTGCTGCAGCCGGTGCTGCCAGTGCCAACCCCCAACGTCACAAATGCTGGTATTTCAGTTGCATTTGTCATTGGCTCTGCAATGTGCAAGCTCACTGCGCAAGAAAGGGAGAAATGCAACAGAGACTTGCAAAATGATCCCTGCCAAATTTTCAAACCCCTGAAGGCGTGAAGAAAATGGTTCATTTAATTTTGCTTGCTGAGGTGGATGAGTGAGGTGGCAGCAGGGAGGGTTTTCATGATCTGTTCGGCTACAGAACAAAAATTGTGGCTGCTTCCTGTAAAGGAACCGTCTGCTGAGGCAAAACATGACGATTTGTGCCTACTTCAAACACTGTGTGCTCCGTCATGCAGCTTTTGTTTCAGAGACCCAACAGTAAGCCTGGGTGAAAATAGCTTTTAAAAAGTCCTAATTTTGTTTTCATTAGCATATTTAGGAACAAAACTTGTCTGTGTATCAGGCATGTCAACCAGTTCATAGAATCATAGAATCATACAATGGTTTGGGTTGGAAGGGACCTTAAAGATCATCCCGTTCCAACCCCCCTGCCATGGGCAGGGACACCTTCCACTAGACCAGGTTGCTCCAAGCCTCATCCAGCCTGGCCTTGAAGACATCCAGGGATGGGGCATCCACAGCTCCTCTGGGCAACCTGTTCCTGTGCATCACCACCCTCTCCCAGAAGAATTTCTTCTTCATATCAATTCTAAATCTCTCCCTTTTCAATTTACATCCATTACCCCTTGTCCTGTCACTACAGGTCCTTGTAAAAAGTCCCCCCCCAAGCTTCCTTGTAGCCCCTTCAGGTACTGGAAGGCTGCTATGAGATCTCCCTGGAGCCTTCTCTTCTCCAGGCTCATGGGATCTCACAAGAGTGGAGTAGAGGGGCAGAACCACCTCCCTCAACCACCATTGTTGTCTAAAGGAAACTTTGAGGACAGGAACTGTCCTTCCCCCTGTGTCCTGCGTCATGTAGAGGCCCAATAAATGAGCCAAGTACAGGGAATTACCTAAAAAAGGCCTGTCATGGTTTCAGCTTGAATGTATTTTGGATTTAGAATGAGAATAATGCTGATAACACACTGATGTTTCAGCTGTTGCTGAGCAGAGGTTACACTAAGACAAGGACTTTTTAGCTTTTCATACAGCCCTTCCAGCAAGGAGGCTGCAGGGACACAAGAAGCTGGGAGGGGACACAGCCAGGACAGCTGACACAAACTGGCCAAAGGGATATTCCATACCATGTGATGTCATGCTCAGTATATAAATGAGGGGAAAAGCTGTCCATGAGCCGCTGCTCGGGAACTGACTGGACATTGGTCAGCAGATGGTGAACAATTTCATTGTGCATCACTTGGTTTTGCATATTCTTGTACCACTACGATTATTATTTTCCCTTCCTTTTTTCTCCTATTAAACTCTCTTCTTCTCCATCCATGAATTCTACTTTTTTTCTTTTTTCTTTTTTTTTTTTTCCTGATTGTCTCCTCCATCCCACTGGGGGCAGGGAGAGAGCAAACAGCTGTGTAGTGTTTAGCTGCCTGCTGTGTTAAACCACAAGACCACAGAAAGCCAAGACGACTTGCAATGTTATACTTGTAATAGTGAATGAAATGGGTCAGGACACCTTCTCTGTCCCCAAGCCCAGTGGCATGGCCTGTCTGGTGTCTAAGCCAAAGAAAACACACAAAGACAGACCAACCTCTCATGTGTTACACCAGTATGGAGAAGATACATTTGGAACAGTGAATAGGTCTGTGCAGAGCTGGTAGTTAGGGACCATGTTGGGAAGGATGCTTTTCTAGTCTATGTGCCAAAATAATTACAGAAAGAACATGCCCATGTGCCCCTTCCCTGTGATGAAAAGCGATTGCATGCCAGACTGTGGTTATGTATCACACTCCACTTTGGTTCATCAAGGAGTTGAACTTAACCCATTAAAAAAAAAAAAAAAAAAAAAAGTCTGAACACTCCCTTTTCTTAAAGGCACAAACAGAAAGTTTTCAGGGAGTTGCTTTGCTCCTGTTGTCTTTCTCCTCCAGAGCTGCAAGCCACACATCAGGGAGGGTTGATGCTCAGCCCTTACCCTGTGTGATCAAGGGGAGATCCCTGAAACCCCCAAGATGGAAAAGCTTGCAAGTGTCCTTCTGCAGGAGGCAAATAACTGCATTTGGGTGTTACATTTTTCTACCTCCAACTAACCCTCGGTGGGCCCAGCAGATAAAGCTTTGCTGCAAGCTATGATACAGTTTGTGTGACAATTTTTTCTGCTAAGGACTCGAATGCAAACGTTTGACACATGTCTGGTTTTCTAACCACAGAGACAATATCTTCTTCCTCTGGGCTCCGTGGGGAGGCAGAGGCTGGATTCTCATTCTTCCCTCACCTCCCCTGACTCATTCATCCTGAGAGATGCCTGAGCAACAGGAAAATAAACTAGAGCAGTTAGTCTGTGATCTCCCAACCATTCCCAGTTACGTGGGCCCTTGGTCCATGGGGCTCTGCAGTTTTCCCAGGCACAGCTGCCCCAAGTCCCAGTGAATACACAGCTGTACTCTACCTGCTGGTTCCCTTCTTCCCTTCCATGCCTTGACACCAGGGAAAGGTTATACAGAGCAGGAAAAGGTATTGGGGTCTAACAGGTGCTACTAAATCATCAAAAACAGGATGAAAGAAAAACAATAAAAATGTGTACCCATACCTCTCTCTTTTTTTTTACTTGCCACAGGAAATAAGCATCAAAGGGCTGTTCTGAAGCAGCCAGAGTGAAAGGTGAAACAGAGCTGCTCTCATAACCAATGAGCTTTGTGATTCATGATTTTTTGCTTTTCCTAGAAGGAAAATCAAATATTATGGTACTCATTTAAAAGGAAGGAAAGAAGAATCACCCTCATGGAGGCCTAAACAGAGGTTTTCAACCTTGTGGAAAAGTCTGTGATTCAGAGCCTGAGGAGATATAAATCCATTGCTGCAGATGTCCAGGAGAGGCACTGCCCCATTAGGCTACAAAAAACATATGAGAAGAGGGGCAGGATGCCTTCCAACCCCTGATGCTGGACCACATCACAGCATCAGTCTCAAATTCTTCCATGGAGAGAAGCAAAGCAGCAAACAGAGCAGCCCAGATCATTTACTACCTGCAAGGACTCAAGCTGTGATGTCCAAATCAGCTCTGGCCATATCACACAACCAGCTCTTGCACGCTCCTTGCACAAAAACCGTAAGATATTTCATTTGGTTCTGGGAACCATGCTCCCAAGGGAGTCTTGCAGGGCAGAAACACCATTGCAGGAGGGACATTGACTCTCAGGATCAGGTCCCTCCAGTGACCACCATCCCAGGTGGTCTCAGTTCAACCTAATGTCACATAGAACCAGAAGAGGTGACCGAGGCTGGTGAGGTGGGCTAGCAGAAGACAGAGATGGGCTCTAGCTGATGAGTGGGAGTTTGTGAAGAAGACAATGAAAGGAAAAATTGGGATGGCCAGTAGTACTCAGCGACTTGGTCAGAATGCAACAAAGAAACTCATCTCCCAAAAAAGGGGGAATAAAAATGTTAAGATGTTGTATTTCTGCTTTTCCAAAATGAGACACCGGGACTTCAAGCAGCCTGTTTCCTCTGAAAAGTGGAGCTAACTGAAAACACTAACAGACAGGGGGTTAAGTACAGGGGAAATAAAAGAAACCACTAAACCTGGGGAGGAACAAAATATTTCAGTCTGACTTAAAGCGAGGTCCTCTAAGCTGTTTTGCTGATTTCGAGAGAATGCTCCTCAACATCTTCCTCCTCTGAAACCCTCTCTCACTCCCCTCTTGTTTTTTCATTTTATTAATTTCAGCTACCAAGACTAGAAGTTAATGACTACTCAAGCTCTGTCCACATCTTAACTGGAGCTCCTTTCCTTTGCTGCTGGAGAGGCAGGATGTGACACCCGCCTGCACCCAAGCCTTGGTACTCAGAAAGTGTGGTGAGGGAGCAGCACCAGCATGGTATCCCACTTTCTTGGGTGGAGGGAGGGCTGGGAGTGGTTGTGGTGTCATTCAGTGTGGTGCAGAGCCCTGCTTCTCGCTGCCTCACCATGTCACCACAAGCCGTGCGATGAGGAGGTGCTTCAGAGGGTCACACAGTTAGTCCAGGATGCTTTAGCAAAGGTCATGAATTTGGAAACCAGATTATTGTGCAAGAGAGGTATGATTTACCTGCTACAATCAGAAGAAACCAGGGACAAGGCAGCTCTGAGACGTCTTTGGAAGATGTTTGTTCAGTAGTGACTTGGAGCTAAGTAATCCAGCAAACATCTACCTACTTCAGGTCCTGGTTATAGCTGCACTCCTGGGTATACCAGACTCATAGCAAAACCTCTTAGAAACACGGTTCTGCACATATTACTTTCCCAGACCCATATGTCTGTAATAACAATAGTAGAATGATAACAGTAATAAAAGTCTTTATGAACAGAAAGCGGAATTTTAAATAATGAAAATTATTCACTAACTATCAACGTCTGGTTAAACAGTTCAGTGAGAGTCTGGAGGTACTGTTCTTTCAGATCTCCCGTGCAATAACTGCACTGTTGTTTTTGGTAAATACTTGTATTGCAGGAGACTAATGCATATAGTTGTCTTGTGGGATGTGTTGAATATTGAAATGTTTCTGGCACGCAAAAAGCAACCAGAGAACCTGGTGGAAGAAAAATCCATGAAGAAGTATTGACTATAAAGCTACAACTGCAGGAAGTTTATGAACAGCGAGTGTTGCTCTGACCTACTACTGGTTTGACTTGAGCTCTTGTTCTCATGCACCTTCTTGGAAGTATTTATGGGCATCTCATCTCTATTACTTCTGGACAGGTAATACCGCTACTCTATAAATAACTGTTCCACTTCTGAAAAGTTTTGTGAAGGTTTGTAACCCAAGTTGGTTAAATACCATTACAGGGTAACATTCTAGTTGGTTATTCCATCTGGATCATATTTGTGGAGACATTTGGATATGGCCCCAAGAATGAGGTGATTTACCAACACACTTATTTTTCACATGTTCACCTAATCTAATATTACCGTTCCACAGGATTTATTTAGGCACGTGTTACACTCTTGAAACCAAATAGCCAGCCACATAAACCATGTGGTACCCTTACCCAGGATGTTTCTCGGTGGTACCCCATAGACAACACAATACTGTAGGCATGGATGGAAATACCAGTTGCTGCTAGTCTTGATGGCACTGGAAACCTCTTGCTACATCCCCAGCTGTGCACAGGGCTTCATGATGACAAGTTTGGATGTTACAGTTCTGGCTGTGCTCTGAGGGAATTGTCTCCCAGTTTTTCCTTAATGCATCCTAACCACATTGTCAAATGTTAATTCTTAATCTACCAGTACGTTCTGACTTTTTAGTTCCTGATTACCATCACACTCCAATCTCCTATCAAGGGATCTAGCCTCCCACAAAGCAAGAACTTCTCTTCAATCTTAGAGCAATCATGAAGTCTACTATGTTTTCAGCTTCTTTTGAAAATAGTTGTTTTAAAGCATCACTCACACATCTCATCTTGGTGAGGATTCCTGCTGTATGCTTTCGTAGTTAACTTCCTCTGCCTGAGTTAGCTGAAAAACATTAAAAGCATAAAAAAAGCAAAGTTTTACAGCTACATGTTGTCAGAAATAAAGCAACCTTCTGACTGTTTTCCTTTCTGTGGCACACTTAACGTGGTGATACAAAATGAAGCAGTCGCTCTCCTCTCTCCCTAAAGGTGCGGTTCATTTAAGATTTATAACAAGACTCATCTTCCAGGCAGTATATCACTACTTTTCATTAGTTTAGTTTACTCCTTATACCATGAAATATTAATTAATCACTCCCAAGGAGTGTGCCAGGGCCACGCTTTCTTCAGGGTCTGAGTTTCAATTATTTCACGTTGTACAGCTAGGGTACTTTCACACATGAGAATTACTGTGCAGTAGCGTGTTATCATGCATTAGCTGCTCCTGATTAGTTGTCTGTGTTTCTGTGTTTTTCAGTTCATGGTAGCTAGCCATATGAAAGCCTGCCAAATGCAAAACTCTTTGTTCTCTTTATTTAGGAGTAAGCTAACAGAAGTTACCTGAGGTATCTTGCTCACACCTGGTGGTTTTCAGTAAATGTGATGCAGCCACTTCTCCATGTTCATTCATCCTAGAATGTAAAGAATATTGCTTCCAGGATAATGGCTCCCAATGCTGGTGAAAAAATGTCTAAAAATCACTTGACATATTGATTGACTTGTTACTGTTTTGTGAAACGAGATTCATGACCTGACTTCTGTTGATATGTATAATAGACGCGTATATGAGATTGCCACTGGAATAGTGGTTAAGCTCCCTGTCAGACCTGTCAGCCAATAAATTAAGGCCTGAAAGGTTCTGAAAAGTTTGCAAAGCTGAGGAAAGTTTCATTCCTTCAGGCATCTTCTAGTTCCTCAATCCCTTGAGAGATAATCTTCACAAGGATTCTTCTCCAGCACATTGCCCAGGATCAGGTAAGCTGCCAGTGTTCTGGAAGGCTTCATTTTTGGGTACTCAGCATGAGAATCTTAATAAAGGGCACTTTAAGGGGATGACATTCAGCCTCTTATGAAGTTTGTCCTTATCATAAACTTCCCATGTGGGCACAAAAACCCCATCAGCAACTCCAAAGGACTTCTGGAAGTCCTGCCCTAAGAAGACTGCTTAGGTTTCCTTCTTCTCATTTTGTATTTCCAGGGTTTGAACTCTGGTTCTCCAAACATGTTCAGCATGAATTAATTTGACTCCAGGTGAACAGGTCTCTGACATTTCATGGCCAATCTATTTCAATGCCAATTTAAATACGATCTCAGTGCTGGAGATCATGTGTATTTAATGTCACTATTTCATCTCTCATGCTCATCTTTCTGAAACAGCACATCAGCCATGATATTAATATCAAAAAGGAGAAAATCCTTCCTATCATCAGGACATAAACTTCATAAATTTCAGTAAGCAAATTAATCATTTACATTAATCATTTTCATTAATCATAAAAGAGAGTTTTCATGCACTGCCCCTTTTTTTCATTGCATCGTTGCAAATGTATATTGTAACTAGTTGTGGAATTTTGAACTCAGGATTAACTCCTCACAAGCTAACAGTAAACTACTGCTAAAGCCATAATTAAATTATTAGCCATAATTAAAACATTTTTCCTACCATGTCCAAGTGTATTGTTTTCTAACACCTTTTGTTTCTATGCTGTTGTTTGGTCTGTGACTCAGATGCATAATTGCCATTAAATGCAGTGTAGGTTGAAACCTTACGTAGCCCAATGAAGTGCACAGTGTTTCTCATCTGTGGTAATTGCTCTTATTTGTGCTGTACAAAATTATTTACAGAAAAATATAAGGCTAAACTAATGCTGTGTTCAGAGAAATCATATAATCACAGTAAAATAGGATGTCAAGAGACCACCTCCTCCATCATCTGTTCCAGAATGGCAACGCTTTTTCCCCACAAGTTCTTATTACAAAGAAGAGAAAGGCAGGAAGAGAAAGTGATGTTCCAAGAATGCCAGAACTCTGAAAGCCAGCAAGACTCTGAAAGACAGATACACTACCCCATATCACTTCGTATTTAATTAATAGTTCTATCCTGCAGGCATTTGAAAAATTTTATTCCAGAAAGATTGTGGACACATAAATATTGTCAATGTTCATTCAAAGAAACATTTTTCTTATTTTTTAAAGATTATGGGCTATTCATGGGCTCTAGGCTCAATTTATAAGCCCAAACAGCTGAAGTCTGAGTTGATCCTCATATTTTTGTATAAATATGCTGGAGAACAGACTTCCCTTGAATTATTTAATGAAAAAAATAAGAAGAATATTCATACCTACTCAAAAACCTTTATGGGTAATCCAGAATGTGCCATTATCTGGGCAATTTTAGAGATTGCATCACCAGTTTTGTTTTGGCATGTCATGCTGTCAAACAATCTTCAAAAATTTCCTATTTGAGATCTGCCTCCAACATAAATTCCCTTTAAATGGTACATTTCAGGAGCCTGTCAAAAAAAAACCCTAGGGTCCAATGTGTTCTAGTGAAGTTCAAAAGAATGTACACATAGACATATACTCTTACACATGCATGTGTGTGTATATATCAGTTTTGCAGTTTGAAAGCCAAATTTAGCTTTAAAAAACTCTATTCACTGTTTTTCTCTCTGTAATGGAAAAGATGAGTCAATCAGTAACCTATCACATGGGCCTGAATCTCTCCTCCCCAAAACTGGCACAAACAGAAGTAACTGAAATGAATTAATTTGGAGTTACACCAGCATGAAAGTAGAGCAACTGAGAGAAGAATAACTTTCCTCTGTTCATGAAGCTGAAGAAGTTTATTTTAGTTTCATTTATTCCCAGGCTTTTCAGCTGGGAACCTTCTTTTTCCTTTTTTTTTTTTTTTGACTTCATATGGTGTAACTTGAGACTGCTATATAAACTCCTCTACTCTTTTGAAAGTCAGGCTTCCTTCTTCCTTTGTAGCATCCGTAACCCTTGATTCTCTCACAGAAAATGCGTTCCTCAAAGGCTGCTCACAAGAGCGAGTGATTCAAGGTTGGTTTTCAACATGATTGCATTTTGTGTGACAGAGAATATAAGCAACATTGACCTAATCTTATCACCTGAAGCATGAAAAACCAAATAAATTAAAGTGAATGATTTGCATTTGCTGCAAGTATTCATGGCTGTTTGCTCATAAGATCAATTTTATGGACTCATTGGCCTCACACCCTGCAGGATCTGGGAGCTATATCTAAAGGCTTTTGTATAACCCCAGCTGTGCTTTATTCAGCCTGTTTGGATCCAATGCAGCCCATGGCAGCCCAAGCTGCCAGCAGATACTCTGCTCACTCTGACCACCGTGCTGTTATGTTGTACATTAACAACCCCCAAAATGACCACTGTCACCTTCCTCCAGTCACATCCCTGCATCATTTCAGGCTTTTCTTATGTGGCCGAGGAATACCCACTGTCCAGACCATATGCAGCACCACATAAGGATAACTCAGGGAGGACAAGTATCGCACAAACCTTTGCTGTGTACTGTCAAAGACCCTTCTAACATACATATTGTGTTGGCTTTACTGTTATCATGAAGGCTTTATCATCTTTCACTCTATCCTGTTACCCGTCACACTCCACCCATGGTCCACATCAATATTTTCCCCTTGACATATATGGACAAGCTGATACGAGTTGCAAAAAGAAAGTGGAAAGAGGAGCTGGAATGAGACCTGAGCACATCCAGAACTGCAAGTTAGGCTTAACAAAATTTTAAAATCTTTTGACAACCTTGTGACACATATGTCTGGCAGTTGAGAAGCCAAGACTTGGCACTCCTCAGGAGCTCGCTCCCAAGATGAGTTTCCAGGCTGAGCCAAGGAAATGGGGAGCTGGGGCAGGCCAGCTGCAGCCTTTCCACCTGATTTCAGTTCAGATACAGTGCACAGCAGACACAGGAAATCGCTACCCAAGAACACAACCCAAAATATACACGGATCTTTAGTTTCATTTTAGCAGTCCCAGAAGGCAAATGATTATCATTAAAAGTATAAAAGGCTGGAAAGAGGAGGCACCTTTACAAGAGATGAGTTGGCAGGAGCTTAATAGATTCTCCTCTCCATCCCTCTATCACAAAGTAAGATCAACCATACCCAAGACCTTCTCTGTAATTGTTTCTCTAAATTATTTTGAAAGGAGAAATAAATTTTAGAGTTCCTATCCCTCCCCCATGAAAGCTATTCTAATGCATTACTAGTCCTAGCATTAAAAAGCTTTTTCAATTTCTAAACTAATAATCTGAGATGAAAAGTTCAACATGATTTCTCATTCACAAACTCTACAGATCTGTCTCTCTAAATACCCTCAACAAAGTATGACTTTATTATTATTATTGTGTTACCAGTATTATTTCAATTGCAGTGCAATCTGAAGATCTCGGTTAAGGTCAGGACAAAACTGAAGCAAGACATCAGTCAAAGCTATCAGTCAAAGGTATCAGTCAAACCACAGCCATCAGCCAAACTGAACCAATCTGATCTTCTTGGGACAGCCGCAGCCAAAGGCAAGGTTAGCCCAGGAAGCCACTGGGGATATCTTTCTTTAAAAAAAAAATCAATGATTCAAGGAAGGATTAGAAAGTACACCCAAATATGTAACAAACAAGCCCTTCCTGCAAATTCAGGCCAAAATGTCTTGTCCTCATCAGACAGAGAAGAGATACACCTCTTTCTTTGCTGGTATTGTCTCACTTCAAAGCTGGTGGCACATCCTGCTTTACTGCTCACTTGTCTTGACCTAAACATCCCCAGTGGCTTCCATCCTTTGCCATGGCCAGGTTCACTACACCCTGATCCTTGTTACCATCCTCTGGTCCCCTCCTCAAAAATCCTTGGAAACCACCTCCCACCCACTGCAGTCAAAGAGAAAACGACCTCTAGATGGTCCAGCCTTTAAACAGGGTTTCCCAGGCTGCATGGAAACAGCAGCTTTCGCCTTCACATGGAGTCTGTGCTCAGTGGGGCTTGTCCATTGCATCCAGTCTGGAGGTATTTTTACTGTTCAAGCAACACACTGAGCTTTGGTTGAAAGCATTTCCCCAATACTTTGGTTTCCTCTTCAGTTCCTGTCCCCTTGTTTTGTTTTGTTTAATTTAGTATCTTGGGATAATTCAAAAACTCGCAGGAACCCAAGGGGATTGCAGCCACTGAGATGTATTTGCTGCAGCAGCCCTGAA
This sequence comes from Eurypyga helias, assembly GCF_000690775.1. Classification (NCBI taxonomy): domain Eukaryota; kingdom Metazoa; phylum Chordata; class Aves; order Eurypygiformes; family Eurypygidae; genus Eurypyga; species Eurypyga helias. Next base: position 15,226 of record NW_010230315.1, on the reverse strand, counting down.
AACAGCACAAAGCATCATGCTGTGTGTTGTGCTGTGTTTCAGATCTTGCCATCTCTTCCTGCCTGTTGCTCTCTTTCCACCAGATATTCCCATCCCTGGTGTGGAGTTGGCAGAATGAATGGCAAGACTGGTCCTGATCTGGTGAAACCTGTCCTCTGCCCTGCTCTAAACTATTCTAGCAATCCCTGCAGTGAAAGGCACTGGATATCTGTGGGGAAGGGTGGCTAAACCAGCCAGAACCGTTAACTTCTGAAATGTTTATAATTCACATCCACAGGCCTAAATTTTGTCAGCATGAGGCTGCCACTGTGATACTGTTGAAGGTGCAAAGTGGAATCAAAAGTGTAAATCCAGTCTAAATTTTCAAATAGACCCTCTAATTTTGATGCAGACAATCTCTCGTAGAATAAGTCCCTGAGAGGAGGTAAACTAAAATATATCAGCCCATCAATGAAAGAAATGCATCTTCCCAGCAATTTGTATTGGCAAGACTGCATTAGGTTAATTAGCTGGTAGTCAACAGCATTGGCATCTTTTAACCTTTGTATTGAGCTCCTCAGCCATGTTCTTTTATTTCTTCAAAAAGGAAATACAATATTGGGGAAAGATGTCAAAACTTGCATGACTCCAGATAGCGGCTGGAACATAGATTAAGTTTCTACTTACAAAAACCTTTCTCCAAAAGACTTTTAAGCTGGACTTCTATGTCTATAACTTGGTAATTTTTTTCTCCCTAAATCTGTCCATTGCTCTAATAAAAACATTACCTCTCTCCACAAACCTTGTGTTACTTATATCCTCGGGACACCAGGGCTACAGAAACACTCCTATTAAAAGTCAAATGAATAATACATTAAGGAGGATTTCTCTGTAAACATGTCTTTCATGTCTTGTGTTTACTTATCTGGGAAAAAACATGAAAGAGAGCTTTGCTTTACAGCTCAAGAAAGGTGCAGAGAAGGATGACAAAGATGATAAAAAAGTGTGGAATAGCATCCTGAGGACGAACAATTGAATAACCTTGGACTCATTTCTATGCTGAAGAGGTGGCTGAGGGAGTATGAGAAAGGTCTATCACACTTCTATCCTTCTCCTAAATGGTTTTCTGTGGTTTGACATCAAACCAGCAGACTGCAAGGAGCATCCCTGTAGTGGCTCTCCTGGCTCTGCAGATGCTGTAAAATGAAGGAGGGACAGGGAATAAGCTCAAGGCATGGGCTGCTACTTGCAGGCTTCACACTCATCAATATGTCCTCATGCCACATCCCAGGGTATAAAGCATTTGCTGTTGGGGTCTTTCTATGAAGCACAACTCTAGCAGGCTCCACTGCAGCCTCATTGTTGTGACCTTGACTTGAAAACAAGATAATAAAGGTATGGAGATAAAAAAGACAATGCAGAAAGCAAACCTGGTCCATGAGAACATAAGATATGTCCTAGGGAAGGGGCAGGGCCAAGTTCAATGTGGTGTGGATGTAGTGAGGAACCAGTCCCAGGACAGGCGACTGGTGCCAGTTTTGATTTAACAGTCTAGATACAGCCACTGGTGCAGGATCAGGGATTAATACACATTTTAGGTTAATCTCCACACAGAAACAACCACAGTGAGAGAAAAGGGCACAAGGGACCTGGTTAAGAAACAAAGTTCATGGAGGCCTAAGTATGGGCAGTCTACATCAGAAACCCACCTTTTATTCCTTGCCCCATTTGTGGTCTGAAGACTCCCTTTATTGAAGTTGATGCCCAGTTCTTTCTTCCAAGTCTCCTCTCCATTGTCCTGTGTTTCTATCCACCTCTGGCTGTGCTAAAACATTTTAGCCATGCAAATACTTTGGTTCCCTAAGACAGGCCAATGGACCTGCATAGCCTTACAGGGCAATATTTCCTCTGGAGCATGTGTTTGGTGCCATGTCTCAGCCTCATTTCACATAGCAATACAGCTTGCGGAGTTCTTTAGGAGAGGGTGGCGAGACACTGGGACAGGTTGCCCAGAGAAGCTGTGGATGCCCCATCCCTGGAAGTGTCCAAGGCCAGGCTGGATGAGGCTTGGAGCAACCTGGTCTAGTGAAGCTGTGGATGCCCATGGCAGGGGGGTTGGAACTAGATGATCTTTAAGGTCCCTTCCAACCCAAACCATGCTGTGATTCTATGATACTATGTACTGGGTCTGTCCCTTGCTCCACACCTTTGGGACAGCTTGAAGAAAATCAGACCGAGGACTCTGAGTATTCCACATTTCACAGAAAGACACAGACAATAGAAGATGGAGACCCATCCCCACCTACAAAGGCTGCAGGTGTAAACACAACCCTTCTTAGACCTTGGAGAATTCACAGAGGAGAAACTTCTGTGCTGCTCCTTGGACCCTGCAAGGGAGTGACAGAAATCAGTCCCCTGCAGCAAATTCACAGGTGATTCATGGGATGATTTCTCCCTTAAACTGTCAGCTTGAAAATAACCTACCCCAGAGTTGCATTCTCTTTCTGTGGAAATGGGTAAGCTGAGGCAGGGAACTTTGTGCTCTCAAAGGGAAGATGACCCCGGATTTCCTGAACTGGGTGCTTTATCCCCCACTTCACACCACTGCACAACAATTGAAGCTGTACAATTTCCAGCTCTGCTGTCATGGGATCTAATGACAGCATGGATCTAATGGCTGCAGGGGTTGGTTACAGAGAAGAAGCCCAAAAAAACGCCTTCAGCAGCTCTCGTGTAGTCTGCAGCATCTGGACAGCCCACATTTTCCCCAGTCTAAAACAATTCCCCCACCAACATCAACTATTCATTTCCTTGAGGGGGAGGGAGGCCAGCTGATATTTTGGGGAGAGGAAGAAACCAGTGTACTTGACTGGAACGTGGGAGGTGGCTAATCGTGAAAGATCATGATAGAAATCATCAGTAAAAATAAAAAAGGAGACAGGATGTTACCTCCACCAGACATTGTTTGGATGTGAGAGTTGGTCAATTAATTTTTTACCTTCCAGGAGAACTGTGCTGCAGGATTTTGGTTTATACCTGGGAAAATAATCTTTATTTCTGGCTGCAGGTGTAGGACTGGAAAGTGGAAGGGACTTATGAACCCAATCCATATCCTATATTTTCAATGAGCCTCGGTCAGCCTTTGAGTGGGGGAAATTGCCTTCCATAGACTGTCAACTCTGAAAACTAATGATGACAGGGTACTGTAGGGTAACATTAAAAAGTGTGGGGAAGCACCTGGGGATGAACATTTCAATGAAAAACATGGATCATGTTTTAATTGATTTCTTCACTTCTGTATTCCAGTGGAATGGTCCTAAAGCAATCATTAATTAATTGAATTCTCATGAGAAAGAGTCAGAGTTTGTTTCACTTACCTAAGCATAGATGCCTGGAGCTGTCTGAGATGCTCAGGGTTTCTGAGACATTCAGATAAGGATTGCTACGCAGGACCCATGCCCTTCTGGATTCGTGGCTAGAAACTGAGTGTGATAGCATGATACTCAGACACATCTAACATTGCACTAGACACCTACGACAAAGCCACTGTCTGGCACCCTCAAAGTCCAGGCACCCTGCTACAAAATCAGCTCCATTTTCTGCCGAGAATGTGACATTTAAGTGCAATCCAGTGAGTGATAATCCTGTAAATGCCAAGAAAAGTTAAAGAGCAGTCTGGCACTTCACAGCCAACCAGCTAGTCCCTAAAGTAAAGTATTTTACTAACTTTCTTTTTATGCTTTTTCTTAGCAAACATAGCATGTCTGAATACAAATTATCACAAAGATCAAGATGTTCAGTCTTAAAATACCTCAAAACAACTGTCTGCTTTAACCTTTGCATATTTTACATATTTTTTCCTTATAATCGTATTCCACCCACTAAAGGATTTTAGAAGCACCGAAAGGCAATGCTTCTATAGAGCATATTTGTTAGAACATAGTATCTGCTCTAAAATGTAGCTGGGATTTATTAGAAAGTGTCCTGAAATAAACGTTCTTCATTAGATCTATGCTAATTCAGAGGATCATATAATTTTGAAGGCAAAAAAGCATGTTCATATAACATCTGTCTCATAAGTAGAAAATGGCCCCAAGCCTGAAAGTTGAAATCTGGATCTAGATCTTACACCTCATCAAGTGTCAAGGGCTCCAGGCTTGGGATCTTGCTGAATAAAACATCAGAAACAAATTAGATGCAAGACTAACAGTGAGGTCCCAGCACTCAGGGTCTCTGACGAGCCCAATAGGCAAGTCACGTGTGGAGGCACAGGTATCAGATAAATTCAGCAATCAAGGAAGGGAGATCATACATCAAGTCTCTAGCAGCTACAAGAATTAAATGCAGATGTACTATACCCTTCCACTAGTCCTTTGACCATATAACTACATTTCTGTCCCAGCTGCTCAGTATACCAACTACATTTACCAGCAACAGGGTGGTATACGGTGAGGACAACGCGAGGTGGATAGCCACATCTTCACAGGAATGGATTTACCTGGAAAGTTCACAGGACTTCAAATCCTTCCCCTGGCAGAGCAGATGTTCTAATACCACACTGATGTGCATACCAGAGGTTTACACCAGCCTATGCCTGTTCACGAGAGATATTTATACCCAAAGGAAACAACACTTTGAGGTGTAGATTTTGGGGTGTAGAAATGATAGTACAGACTGACAAAAAAAAGTGATGTGAATGTGTTTTATGTGGTGTCGGCTTGGTAACCATGGAGGTTGAGGTTCAGCCTGGAGCCTACTCTTCAAGAAAGGTGCAGAACACAAAAGGAGGGCAAAAAAACCTTGGAAGATAAGATAACTTCATCTACAAGGAAAAGTAGACTGAATTGGAGAAATTTGTCATTCAGACAAGACAAATTCAGTGCAGGCAAGAGGACGGCCAGTCTCTGAATGTTACTAGTGGCAAATGAATCAAGGAAAATTATAATAGGCCAAACACATAGCAATACTTTCTTTGATACTCTCAGCATCCGGCAACTTGTATTCCCAGGAATTCCTAAGCCAGAGAGGGTCTACTGGAATTTAATAACCCCCAAGGGATTTTTATCCGTGTATTTGTCTAAGTGCTTTTTGAACCTGTCTAAGCTTTCAGTGGTCACAACATCCTCCAGTAAGAGGTTTTTCAACTTAACTGCAAGTCTTGCATGCTACATGAAAAAATACATCTACATATTTGCTTGAACCTATTTCTTTCATATAATTTGATGATAATTTGAGTTCTTGTACCAGAAAAGACTTTGGGCAATCATCTCTTACGTGTTTTCTCAATGGCACTCATGGTTTTATAGCTCTGTGTTGTATCACAGAATAAGAAGTCAGAGGCTTCAGCTTTATGGTGATAGATTTTGGTTGGATGTTAATGAAAAATCATCTAGTGGTTAATGAAAAATCATATTTACCATTCTAATGGTAAAGAGAATGAGATGCTGAAACAAATTGTATGGTAAGAGGATTAAGCTTGATTGCATATGTGTCAAGAAGACAGACAATCAATGGCGTTCATGGTGCAGTTTATCCCACTCTGAAGTAAATGTCCATGTTCAGTCAATTAAATTGCACTTTAAATTCTACTATTGATGACATCTTCAATGACAACCATGGAGCCTCAGCAGCCTCCTCACAGGGAGATCCCACCTATTTGAGTCAACCCAAGCAAAGCAGCACTGCCAAACTTCTGTCTTTAGCAAAACTGTAGCAATCATTAGAAGCTACTGAAATGCCATGACAATGATACAAGGTATTGCCTCCAAATACTTGTTTTTCCTATGTGTTCTTTGATGCCAAGCACACATAACACCAGTTCATCCCCCAGATACATTCTTCTGACTTTGCAAACTGTGTAGTGAATCTGCAAACAGCAGCAGTGTTCTGTCAGGTCATGGAGGAGAAGTGAAGCCATGCCGCTGAACTGTGGTAGGAAAGGAGAGTGTCACTTGAATGCAGAGCCCTGTAACAGATATTTTTCCCACTGACAATCTAATGCTGTGGCTCAGCCAACCAGGATGCTCCTTTCTATCCCAAACTTCAAGGGACTTGAGAGATCCACAGCTGGCCTTCTCCTCCTCCAGCTGTCTTCAGTACCTTTTCTGTTTGAGCTTTGCCTTTCAGACCTTCCTTAGGCCTCAAAACAGAAGCCCTCAAAGTCCATGAAGGGACAGTCACTGACTTTGGGAGGGCTTAGCTCACTCGGAATTACTTCCATGGTGGAAATGGCTGAAAGAGGACTTTGACTTTGAGAGGCATCACCATCTCAGCCAACACACAACCATCCTCAGCACCAAGGACCTACCTGGATTCCACAGCCCAGATCCACATGAATGTTCAGGCCCCTAAGTCATAGCTCCATTAAAAGCAGTAGAAAGGTGAAACCGCAACAGTTCCATGTCCAAGGTCCCTCATGGAGCTGATTCCACACTCAGTGCAACCACTAAGGCTAATTCCATGTCAGATGGCTATTTCACCACCTCTCCATTCCTTCCAGGTACCTTTCATTATCCCTACTTCTAATTAGCTAGATCTAAAGGAATGCTAAAATAAAATCTTTGTGAATAATGGCCCCTCTTAAAACTGTGTACCATAGTAATGGCAATTAATTTGAACAGGCCATTTAAAAGCTATTGTATTGAGCTCAGCACAAGCCCAATTGACATGCAAAAGCCTTTTATAACCCGGTACTCCCGGCACTATCATCAATTATCTCCTAATTAAACAACAAAGTTCTTTTGCAATGCCCCAGTTAGACATCATTACTAAACATTTTGCCATCACTTAGTGGATTAATGTGGCTAATTAAACAACTTGCAGCATGGAGTCAAGATCGTGGTATGACACTTGAAATGAGGTGTGCAAATCTCTATAAATTGTTTGAAGTCAAAGCCTGCTTGGCCTGTATTGACAGAAAGGATTACTTTATAAGTCAATAGCTTTATACTGTTTTGGTTTGGTTTTTTTTCATCCTGGGAGAATAAAAACAAAAAACTGCCCACAAACTCCAATAACAAATTGTCATTGTAAATGTTGTCTTTTCCATGCTCAAAGAAAAGTTCATTTGCTCTGAGTTTGTAGGGGGTGGAAGCTTGAGGGTTTTACAAAAAGAGTTTGATCAAGAATCTCCCAATAAACTTTCCATTACCTGAACTATTCAGCTTTACCTATGCACCTACTGGGAGTACGTCACTCCATAGTGGTGCTCAATTTCACCTATAACAGGGAATTCCCACTGGAATGGTTCATATGCTACTATACCCAGTAGAAAGAGTTTGGGGATGATGATTTCTTTACATCATCAGGCTAACCTGCTGCTGGGAGTGACCAAGACCAGGTTACTAGGGCTGTGATTACATGAATATTTCCAGATGCAGAAAACTTGTGGGTTTACAGGATCAGCAGCTGCCAGTTTTCCAGTCTATGATGCAGCTGACACTTTCCAGCTGTTGTTCAGCTGACATCCACCTTGCAGGATCTCTGTTCTGAATTGTACGCTTCAGATCAAGAGCTGTGGAAAGACATGAAGGTCTGCTTAACCTAAATGAAGAAGATTTGGAGTGGCAAACCCATACTGTATGTGAAGTCACCCATAGTGCACCTGCCTGTCTCCACTGACCCTGTGTGATTTGTTGGAGTTAGATATCGGAGATTCAAATTTTGGAGTCAGAAGTTTCTGATAATGCACAACACCACACACAATGGGTTCCTAATTCACAATGAGGAGCATATAATTAATGAAATACTTATTGTTTTAAAGGAGGACCCTCAACCAGGACAAAGCACAGTATTGCTATTTTATGTTTACAGCATCTGAAAGTGTGAAAAGTCTTGTTTAGGATGTCTGAGATTCCTCCTTTTAACTGTTCTGGGGACTGTTCACATGTCCCAGTGACCTTGGTGACACTCAAATTCATGACAGCAAAGGCCAAACCCAAATCACCATTATTCTACCCTAGAAAGCAGTAAACCTGCCAGTGAAAAAATATCTTAGAAAAACATGATTAGGTGGTACGGCAATAACAGCATGTGAAGTATTTTTATGTCCTAAGCTGTGTCTGACAATGTGCAGAGGGTTCAGATTTGTATTCAGATAAGGCAATCACAGTGAAACTGAAACTCCCTGCATGATAACTAGCTCTTACTAATGTCAAGGATGTTGCCTGAATTATAATATCTGAGGCATCTATCAGAAGCAAGCATACCCCATATTATGTTACTGTGTGTCATTCCAAAAATAGCCATGAAACAGTTGGCTTACACACTCTCCACTAGGAGGCAGTCATTAAATCACTCTTAATTTGCAAGTGAAGACCTTGACTTTTCACTTCATCTGCCCAGCTGGGTTGAGCAGTGGCTGGTCTGTTCTCTTTGTGTCAAATTGAGCACAAAAGGATTCAAAGCGAAAGTCGCACACGCACACATATGAAAACTATTCTTTTGGTTTTTCTGTGGTCTACAGTTTGATCACTGAACTGCTTTGGAAGACTGATTGATGCCTGACTGCATCTCTGGAAGGTTGGATGGCGATATCCTGGTTACCCACCTCTATTCTGCTATGGCCTTCAGGGTGCTCACTGCTCTAAGGTGCCACTGCTTGACCCCAGACTAACATGGTCATATGTCACATGAATTAGAATAAAACCTACTCATGTACGAACAAGCACTTCCTGTCTTCCTTTCAGCCTCACATATGTCGTCATCCTCTGCTTATTACAGTGTCCAGTGCCCAGTTACAAGTGATCGCTTCCCCTTTTTCCCTTTACGCTGCAGAGTATTGCACAAACAGAAAACCATTCCCTACCCAAGCTGCACAAACTGGTCACAGACAGGGAAAGCACATTATTTGAGCAAGGGGTACAAACGCCTGTTAATGGGCTCAGCCTGATGAAGGACAGGCAACCAGATCTGTGCAATAATAAAAGTGATATGTTAAGGATTAGATTGCAGGAGGAAGGCCAGATCCAGGCTGTGGCTAGTGAGTGGATTGGCAGCTGTCCTGGTTTTGGCTGGGATAAAGTTAATTTTCTTCCCAGTAGCTGGTATAGTGCTGTGTTTTGGATTTAGGATGAATATAATGGTGATAACACACTGATGTTTTAGTTGTTGCTGAGCAGCATTTACACTGAGTCAAGGACTTTTCAGCTTCTCATATGGCCCTGCAGCCAGGAGGCTGTGGGAGCACAAGAAGCTGGGAGGGGACACAGCCAGGACAGCTGACCCAAACTGGACACCAGGATATTCCATACCATGTGATGTCATGCTCAGTATATAAACTAGGGATAAAGTTGACCAGGAGCCTCTGTTCAGGAACTGGCTGGGCAGTAAGACACTACATTGTGTATCATTTGGTTTTTATATTGCTTTATCATTGTTGTTGTTGTTATTATTGTTGTTGTTATTTTCCCTTCCTTTTCTGTCCTATTAAACTATCTTTATTTCAAGCCACAAATTTCACTTTTTTTTTCTTGTTTCTCTCCCCCATCACAGTGAGGGAGTGGAGAGTGAGTGAATGGCTGTATGGTGTTTAGCTGCCTGCCAGGTTAAACCACAACAACAGCTTAAGTTAGACAGTGGTACAACTCCTCCAACACACAGGTGACAGCCCCCAGCTTTATCAGCTGGAGAGACAGTGCCATCTCTGCTGCAAGGCATCTGGAGAACAAGAGGTGATGTTTGGGGATGCTTGGACAGGTTAGATAGGAGCAGCCACCCCATCCACAGCCCCACAGTCCTCAGGAAGAACAGCAAAAGCAAAATTGCATCAACTCTGTTTAAGTGGCAAGGAAATGTCTGTGCAACATCACCCTGGAATGGTGCTGTAGTTCTCAATCCTCTCCACCTCCTGCTCCACGTCTTCCAGATTATCTCCCCAAATACAGACGTGCCCTTTCTGAAATCTCTCCTGAATTGTCTCTAGCTGCGCATGTCTGTGCCCATCTCTGCATTTTTACTCCTTTTCCCTTATGTCCATAAGTTTTTTCAGCTAAGGGATGGATGGTGACTCAGACTGAGGCACGGAAGCAAGGATTAAAGGTTCAAGAGTGGAAGAGTCAGTCTGTCCACTACCACACTTCTTTCACATTACAGAGGGGAAAATGGTTGTACAGGTAAAACAGCCTGAAACAGCTTCTCTGGCTCTGTCATGTCGTTGGTGTTGCAAAGTATGTCCCCTCTCTTCCAAAATTTGTGCAAGTGCAATAATAATATTTGCAAAACCAATAGTGAGACTGGTGAGGAATACAAATATGTACGTGTATAGCTACTCGTGTAGGCAGATGGTACACAAGACTGTTCTGCAGCTCTCCTTTGTCATCTGGGCATCTCTCTTTATATCTCTAAGCTGCTGCCACCTCCTGTTTGCCCTGCTGCTATAGATGATGAGGTCCTCTCCTTGGTTTTAGATGTACACTCCTGTGGCCATATCCTGGGGTGTCTGGGGGTGTTGTATATATATGAAGGCTCTTTTGACATCCTATGTAGATGATGTCCTTGCTACAGCCGTGCATCTAAACATTTCTGCAGATTACACATGGAAATTACTTGGAAGAGTTAGGTTTACAGTTGGACTTGATGACCTTAAAGGTCTTTTTCAACCTAAATAATTCTGTGAGTCTACATATGAATATGGATTTGTATGCCTGAGGACCTTGCCTTTTGTTGTTTGTATGCCTTTAGATTAATGCAAAATGGTTTCACTATTCAAAGTTTTCTGGCTCTTAAAAAGCATGGGTTTTCCTCTTAAACTAAAGTGTTAGTCTGCATCTTACATTACTCAGTAAACCCCAAACACAGACCAGTCCATATAACTGCTGGCTCCAGCCATTTTACCACCTTGCTTTCTCCCACAAGAACATTTCTCCATCCCTAGAGATTCAGAAGAAACAACCCCTTTCACTGACATTAAACTGAAAACATGCAAGTATTTCTGTTGATCCAGACCTCTAACATGATTGGAGGTGTGTCTGCTGTGGTTTAAATGAGCACAATCCTGCTCAAGCCAATGAACTTTTCCCTATTTACAAGGAACTGTCTCTTTGACTTCACCATCTTGACAAGCTGGATCTGAGTTAGATTGCCAGTGTTTCATGAAAGTGAAATTCTACATGAATTTCAGAAGCCGAAGATATAATTCCTAAAGGGAATATATACTGCCTTATCATCACAGAATCTAGCACTCATATTTTACTAGCATCTTGATATCAGCCATGGTGAAAAGCTATCATGCTAGAACATGTCCAGACCCGTAGAAGTGACAATTGTTGTCCCATAGAGTTTGAAGATTCAGATCAAAAAGAACTGGGGTAAGAGAAAGACAGTACTAGAATGAAATTACAAAACCAGACGCATTATCTTGAATGCTAAATGTACCAACATTAGAAAAACCCAGGGCCCTGTGTATCGCATAACCTTCCAATTGCAATACGGAGCTGATTTCCCATTACTGAACAAGCAATGGCCTACAAAATAACGTGAACTGAGAGTTTGTGCAGTGATATTTTTAAACATGCACTGACTTTTAGGGAAAGCCCATAATGAATATTAAACAAGCCCCTGCATTTCCTAGGGTTGGTGTGTAGGACCTGACTTTCCTTTCTCGGTTATGTGCGGTGACCTTTTAAAATCATTTTTGTCACTGCACGATTCCTCTTGGTTCTTCAGCCTTATTCGTTCTGAGACTTCAAGAGAATTAAGTCTCTTCTGTTGCTAATAAATGGAGGCCTGGATTCTCTCACCTGGAAAAGGACTTTTGACTAATCCTACCGTGCATGGAAGAGTGCTTCAGAAATTATAAGAGCATTTGAGTACAAACCAGAGGCAGAAATGAAAAGAATAGCTGGTTTCAATTGTTACTTCTGAAGCATTTAGTGTTATAGCACCTTGATGCCTTACACAAGACCCAGATTAAGTCCAAATCTGCAAGGCTGTACTGAAAGATAAAACACAAAGCCTACTTATTACCTAAGTCCTACTTAAGCCTTCAAAAGAGACTTCAAGTACAATTAGAGTGCTGCACTTGCCTCCTGCATGAGGGACCTTCTACAACAGTCATTTAATTTCGGGGTCTGTTTGAGAATTTTTTTATGTATCCTGAAGGAATTCACAGGATAAACCACTTTGGATCAGACAGCAGACTATAGTTTTGTTTTTCCTTTCCATCTTTTGTTTTTCCTCTCATTAGTAAGCACTACTGAGCAGGCTTCCAGCCATCTAATTCTTTCTGAGAGCACACTCCAAGAATCAAATGAAGCCCGAGATAAAAAAATGGTTCAGATACAGTTGTGCTTATCATTGCCTGGAAAGCAAAGTGTTCAAACCAAATCCTCCGGAGACAAAATAGACTGAGCTGCTACCCTGATGACCTACTTCTAATAATTAGCAAACACTCCAGGACTGGGTGATTGGAGTAAATGTGTAAGGTCCCTGGAGCATGGCTAGGAGATATCCCACAGGAAAGGATGCTCCGGGATATTTTCACCATTCAGATCCCCATCTTCTCTAAACAGAGATGTGACTAGTTCGTGAAGTAGTACCATGGCTCTCATTTTTTACCAACACACAAGAGCCCTGAAGATGCAGCAGCCCAGGCTTTATTGTATGCCAGCGGTCCAGAGGACTTGCAGCCAGGTTTTAGGTTACCCCAAAGTTGCATTTTCGCTGGTCTAGTGACAAGGACAATATACAAAGACAACTGATCTAATGTACAGATACCGACCAACTTCTTGCTATGATCAATCAACCCTTCCTCACCCACATCTGTACTGTCAGAGCAACTCCTTGAAATAGCTACAAGAGCTTATTTCAAATGAACTCAGGTATTTCCACACTGTACTGGTGCAAGCAGCAGCATCGGCATCCCCAAAACCAACCCGACTGAGGCAACATCCTCTGTGTTCACACATACCCAAAGCAAGTATCCTCGCCATGTGCTGGCCCAAATCATCACTGCACTGTACCTGTGCTCTTCCTATCCCTCTATCACAGCCGTCTCATCTTCCCACCCTTCATGGCTTAGAAAAAGTACTGAAGGTCACCTACAGCACTAACCTGACCTTGATTGCTTTTTCTTTTTTCTCCTCTGGTCGCCTAGCATGACTGTGGAGTTTTCAGTGCTTCTGCTTACCCTGTCAGACCCCTTGACCACAGTGGATGTGAGAATCACACAAAACAGAGAATTATGTTTCTAAGGGGTTGATGGAGTGGCCTTCAGTCATTCCTAGGAAAGTAATCATGAACAGTGAGCACACAGCCAAGTCACAGCCATGAAATGTGTAGGGATCTCCCTTTTATTTCTTCCCTCACTGAAATCCCCTTTCTACTCCTGCTAGCAATGCTGCAGACACTTGGGTACCCAAGTGGGTTATAACCTACTGACTGACCAGTGAAAGAAATAGAAGATTGTTGCTTACCTTACCTACACGTACCTTCCTAATGCTGCAATTGCACGGGACAATTGCTCCAAGTGCCTTCTCCTGATCCTAGCTGAGATCTCTGTAGCATCTAGGACCAGCTCTCCTGGCTGCCAGAGCCAGGCACTTGGTTTTCAGAGAGAAGACACATTTAAGACCATCTAATCTTGTTCTCTTCCATGCTACTGAAAATTGAGTCCATCATGTCTCTTGCTGGTGTCCCAAAGCTGAGGTCATTAATGGAAAAATCATCCTGGACACCCAGTATCTTCCATTGAACAGAGGCTATCATGGAAAGTCATCATTTTGATAATTTTGTGGCCAAAATAGAAAGGATGTGACAATGGTTCCCTTAACCAGAGCCTGATACGTTTCCATCAGCCAGTACTGATGGTAAATGCACTCACATCAGACATTTTCACAGCACGGAGAAGAAAAAGTTTTGACCTTTCACCTTAACCACTAAAAGAAAGCAAGCCAGCAAACCCATTCCTCACCCCAAATATTAACCACAAGGAGGTCAGGTCTGAAATGTTACCGTCAGCAGCCTCTGCTCACCCCAGCTTACGCTAACTGCAGTGGAGAAAACAGATTTCTGGGAAATTCTGAAGGAGAGTGCACACCACAGCACCCAACTGAATCGCCCATTCTTAGTAAAATTTCACTGGGTAACAACCTTGTCTGCTGGTGTCTTTGTTTCTTGTGAATTGGCCAATTCAAAATAATTACCAGGCCAGCTCACATGAGAAACGCAGGGAGAATTCAGAAAAATAAAACAAATACCTTCACAGGTCATCTTTGGCTCACACCTGCTCATGGATAGGTTATACAGCAGAGATTAAAAGTGCAGAAAAAGCTGTTTTTTTGCTGGCTGCTCTCAACTAGGGGGTGGCACTGATGGAAACCAAGCACAGGAGGTAGATCAGTGCTCATTTTGCAGCATCAAGAAGGTGACAGCACGGCCTCAGCACACCGTGGAGTAGCAGGATGGTAGCAAGGAAGGAGGCTGCTCAGCATCCCCTCCTTGGGCTAGGAGGGGGCAGAGTGGGCTGAGTCAGGGTTTGGCAGGTTTAGCCCACCTCACCTTTTGACCTATGTCTCTGTTTCACAGCCTTGTTTGCTGAATGACTCTGCTGAATGACTCTGATGATGCCTTTCCTGGAAAAATCACTACTGAGACTGTGAAGACCACTAATGAGCATCTCCATATGCCTTTGGTGAAAGAATCTGCTTGGTGCTTACATCTCCACCAGTGGCTGTGAGCACATCTACCAGACACCGCGGTTCCTGGAGCCTTTCCCATGCTAAATCAGCTCTTCCTTTCGCTAAGCTTTCCCCACCTGGAGCTGCTTTGCCTCACTTGTGCCATGCCTCAGGAAAGACTCTCGAATGACACAAGTCTCCACCTTGTCCCCTGCCTGTGCCTTCCAGGCAGGTCCCAGTGCAAAAGACACCTTGAGACAAGATATCTGGGGACTCATAGTATGGGGATGAGTGACTGGCTACCCAAGAGCTAGACATTGCCCTTCTGTGTCCCTCAGCTTCAGTCCTCTGTCTACAAAAGAGGGAAAGCTGTTAATATGTAGGGCATGACAAGGATGAACACATTAAAAACTAGGACGTACTGATATACTGGATGTGAGACTTTGGTCCTGCCTTGGACAACCTGTTCTGTTGGGCTTTCCTCCTCCAGATTTCCCTGCATAAAGGAGGCTATTTGCTGCTAGGAGTTGGTCCTTTTAGGATTTCACACAGCACCCAGCCCAAGGGTTTTCTGTGTCGGACACTCAGCACTTCTGAAATACAAGTGATAAATGCCTTGAGTTATAGAATCA